>NC_134402.1:276726468-276963968 GCF_038048845.1 Mixophyes fleayi
TCTTTTTGTCTATCTTGCACTGTCTTTCCCTCTATTTTGCTCTGTTTTTCTGTCTATCTTGCAGAGTCTTTCCGTCTATCTTGCATTGTCTTTCCGTCATATCTTGAACTGTCTTTCCGTCTTTCTTGCACTGTCTTTCCGTCTATCTTGCAATGTCTTTCCGTCTATCTTGCATTGTCTTTCCGTCTATCTTGCACTGTCTTTCCGTCTTTCTTGCACTGTCATTTTATCTATCTTGCAATGTCATTCTGTCTAGCTTGCATTGTCTTTCCGTCTATCTTGTCCTGTCTGTCCGTCTTTCTTGCACTGTCTTTCTGTGTATCTTGCAAAGTCTTTCCGTCTATCTTGCTCTGTCAATCTTGCATTGTCTTTCAGTTTATCTTGCACTGTCATTTTAACTATCTTGCAATGTCTTTCTGTCTATCTTGCAATGTCTATTCGTCTGTCTTGCTCTGATTTTCCGTCTATCTTGCAATGTCTTTCTGTCTATCTTGCACTGTCTTTCCGTCTATCTTGCACTGTCTTTCCGATTTTCCTGCACTGTCTTTCTGTCTATATTGCTCTATTTTTCCGTCTATCTTGCTTTGTCTATCTCTCATTGACTTTCCGTCTATCTTGCTCTGTCTTTTTGTCTATCTTGCACTGTCTTTCCCTCTATTTTGCTCTGTTTTTCTGTCTATCTTGCAAAGTCTTTCCGTCTATCTTGCATTGTCTTTCCGTCATATCTTGAACTGTCTTTCCGTCTTTCTTGCACTGTCTTTCCGTCTATCTTGCAATGTCTTTCCGTCTATCTTGCAATGTCTTTCCGCCTAACTTGCTTTGTCTATCTTGCAGTTTATTTCAGTATATCTTGCACTGTCATTTTATCTATCTTTCAATGTCTCTCTGTCTATCTTGCATTGTCTTTCCGTCTATCTTGCACTGTCTTTCCGTCTTTCTTGCACTGTCATTTTATCTATCTTGCAATGTCATTCTGTCTAGCTTGCATTGTCTTTCCGTCTATCTTGTCCTGTCTTTCCGTCTTTCTTGCACTGTCTTTCTGTGTATCTTGCAAAGTCTTTCCGTCTATCTTGCTCTGTCAATCTTGCATTGTCTTTCAGTTTATCTTGCACTGTCATTTTAACTATCTTGCAATGTCTTTCTGTCTATCTTGCAATGTCTATTCGTCTGTCTTGCTCTGATTTTCCGTCTATCTTGCAATGTCTTTCTGTCTATCTTGCATTGTCTTTCCGTCTATCTTGCACTGTCTTTCCGTCTATCTTGCATTGTCTTTCCCTCTTTCTTGCACTGTCTTTCCGTCTATCTTGCAATGTCTTTCCGTCTATTTTGCAATGTCTTACCGCCTAACTTGCTTTGTCTATCTTGCAGTTTATTTCAGTATATCTTGCACTGTCATTTTATCCATCTTGTAATGTCTTTTTGTCTATCTTGCATTGTCTTTCCGTCTATCTTGCACTGTCTTTCCGTCTATCTTGCACTGTCTTTCCGATTTTACTGCACTGTCTTTCTGTCTATATTGCTCTATTTTTCCGTCTATCTTGCTTTGTCTATCTCTCATTGACTTTCCGTCTATCTTGCTCTGTCTTTTTGTCTATCTTGCACTGTCTTTCCCTCTATTTTGCTCTGTTTTTCTGTCTATCTTGCAAAGTCTTTCCGTCTATCTTGCATTGTCTTTCCGTCATATCTTGAACTGTCTTTCCGTCTTTCTTGCACTGTCTTTCCGTCTATCTTGCAATGTCTTTACGTCTATCTTGCAATGTCTTTCCGCCTAACTTGCTTTGTCTATCTTGCAGTTTATTTCAGTATAATCTTGCACTGTCATTTTATCTATCTTTCAATGTCTCTCTGTCTATCTTGCATTGTCTTTCCGTCTATCTTGCACTGTCTTTCCGTCTTTCTTGCACTGTCATTTTATCTATCTTGCAATGTCATTCTGTCTAGCTTGCATTGTCTTTCCGTCTATCTTGTCCTGTCTTTCCGTCTTTCTTGCACTGTCTTTCTGTGTATCTTGCAAAGTCTTTCCGTCTATCTTGCTCTGTCAATCTTGCATTGTCTTTCAGTTTATCTTGCACTGTCATTTTAACTATCTTGCAATGTCTTTCTGTCTATCTTGCAATGTCTATTCGTCTGTCTTGCTCTGATTTTCCGTCTATCTTGCAATGTCTTTCTGTCTATCTTGCATTGTCTTTCCGTCTATCTTGCACTGTCTTTCCGTCTATCTTGCTCTGTCTTTTTGTCTATCTTGCACTGTCTTTCCCTCTATTTTGCTCTGTTTTTCTGTCTATCTTGCAAAGTCTTTCCGTCTATCTTGCATTGTCTTTCCGTCATATCTTGAACTGTCTTTCCGTCTTTCTTGCACTGTCTTTCCGTCTATCTTGCAATGTCTTTCCGTCTATCTTGCAATGTCTTTCCGCCTAACTTGCTTTGTCTATCTTGCAGTTTATTTCAGTATATCTTGCACTGTCATTTTATCTATCTTTCAATGTCTCTCTGTCTATCTTGCATTGTCTTTCCGTCTATCTTGCACTGTCTTTCCGTCTTTCTTGCACTGTCATTTTATCTATCTTGCAATGTCATTCTGTCTAGCTTGCATTGTCTTTCCGTCTATCTTGTCCTGTCTTTCCGTCTTTCTTGCACTGTCTTTCTGTGTATCTTGCAAAGTCTTTCCGTCTATCTTGCTCTGTCAATCTTGCATTGTCTTTCAGTTTATCTTGCACTGTCATTTTAACTATCTTGCAATGTCTTTCTGTCTATCTTGCAATGTCTATTCGTCTGTCTTGCTCTGATTTTCCGTCTATCTTGCAATGTCTTTCTGTCTATCTTGCATTGTCTTTCCGTCTATCTTGCACTGTCTTTCCGTCTATCTTGCATTGTCTTTCCGTCTTTCTTGCACTGTCTTTCCGTCTATCTTGCAATGTCTTTCCGTCTATTTTGCAATGTCTTACCGCCTAACTTGCTTTGTCTATCTTGCAGTTTATTTCAGTATATCTTGCACTGTCATTTTATCCATCTTGTAATGTCTTTTTGTCTATCTTGCATTGTCTTTCCGTCTATCTTGCACTGTCTTTCCGTCTATCTTGCACTGTCTTTCCGTCTATCTTACACTGTCTTTCCGTCTATCTTGCTTTGTCTATCTTGCATTGTATTTCCGTCTATCTTGCACTGTCTTTCTTGCATTGTCTTTTCGTCTATTTTGCATTGTCTTTCCGTCTATCTTACACTGTCTTTCCGTCTATCTTGCACAGTCTTTCTGTCTATCTTGCAAAGTCTTTCCGTCTATCTTGCTCTGTTTATCTTGCAATGTCTGTTCGTCTGTCTTGATCTATTTTTCCACCTATCTTATTCTATCTATTTTGGATTATCTTTCCGTCTATCTTACAATGTCTTTCTGTCTATCTTGCAAAGTCTTTCCGTCTATCTTGCTCTGTCTATATTGCATTGTCTTTTCGTCTATCTTGTATTGTCTTTCCGTCTATCTTACACTGTCTTTCCGTCTATCTTGCACTGTCTTTCTGTGTTTCTTGCAAAGTCTTTCCGTCTATCTTGCTCTGTCAATCTTGCATTGTCTTTCAGTTTATCTTGCACTGTCATTTTAACTATCTTGCAATGTCTTTCTGTCTATCTTGCAATGTCTATTCGTCTGTCTTGCTCTATTTTTCCGTCTATCTTGCACTGTCTTTCCGTCTATCTTGCACTGTCTTTCCGTCTATCTTGCACTGTCTTTCCGATTTTCCTGCACTGTCTTTCCGTCTATATTGCTCTATTTTTCCGTCTATCTTGCTTTGTCTATCTCTCATTGACTTTCCGTCTATCTTGCTCTGTCTTTTTGTCTATCTTGCACTGTCTTTCCCTCTATTTTGCTCTGTTTTTCTGTCTATCTTGCAGAGTCTTTCCGTCTATCTTGCATTGTCTTTCCGTCATATCTTGAACTGTCTTTCCGTCTTTCTTGCACTGTCTTTCCGTCTATCTTGCAATGTCTTTCCGTCTATCTTGCATTGTCTTTCCGTCTATCTTGCACTGTCTTTCCGTCTTTCTTGCACTGTCATTTTATCTATCTTGCAATGTCATTCTGTCTAGCTTGCATTGTCTTTCCGTCTATCTTGTCCTGTCTGTCCGTCTTTCTTGCACTGTCTTTCTGTGTATCTTGCAAAGTCTTTCCGTCTATCTTGCTCTGTCAATCTTGCATTGTCTTTCAGTTTATCTTGCACTGTCATTTTAACTATCTTGCAATGTCTTTCTGTCTATCTTGCAATGTCTATTCGTCTGTCTTGCTCTGATTTTCCGTCTATCTTGCAATGTCTTTCTGTCTATCTTGCACTGTCTTTCCGTCTATCTTGCACTGTCTTTCCGATTTTCCTGCACTGTCTTTCTGTCTATATTGCTCTATTTTTCCGTCTATCTTGCTTTGTCTATCTCTCATTGACTTTCCGTCTATCTTGCTCTGTCTTTTTGTCTATCTTGCACTGTCTTTCCCTCTATTTTGCTCTGTTTTTCTGTCTATCTTGCAAAGTCTTTCCGTCTATCTTGCATTGTCTTTCCGTCATATCTTGAACTGTCTTTCCGTCTTTCTTGCACTGTCTTTCCGTCTATCTTGCAATGTCTTTCCGTCTATCTTGCAATGTCTTTCCGCCTAACTTGCTTTGTCTATCTTGCAGTTTATTTCAGTATATCTTGCACTGTCATTTTATCTATCTTTCAATGTCTCTCTGTCTATCTTGCATTGTCTTTCCGTCTATCTTGCACTGTCTTTCCGTCTTTCTTGCACTGTCATTTTATCTATCTTGCAATGTCATTCTGTCTAGCTTGCATTGTCTTTCCGTCTATCTTGTCCTGTCTTTCCGTCTTTCTTGCACTGTCTTTCTGTGTATCTTGCAAAGTCTTTCCGTCTATCTTGCTCTGTCAATCTTGCATTGTCTTTCAGTTTATCTTGCACTGTCATTTTAACTATCTTGCAATGTCTTTCTGTCTATCTTGCAATGTCTATTCGTCTGTCTTGCTCTGATTTTCCGTCTATCTTGCAATGTCTTTCTGTCTATCTTGCATTGTCTTTCCGTCTATCTTGCACTGTCTTTCCGTCTATCTTGCATTGTCTTTCCCTCTTTCTTGCACTGTCTTTCCGTCTATCTTGCAATGTCTTTCCGTCTATTTTGCAATGTCTTACCGCCTAACTTGCTTTGTCTATCTTGCAGTTTATTTCAGTATATCTTGCACTGTCATTTTATCCATCTTGTAATGTCTTTTTGTCTATCTTGCATTGTCTTTCCGTCTATCTTGCACTGTCTTTCCGTCTATCTTGCACTGTCTTTCCGTCTATCTTACACTGTCTTTCCGTCTATCTTGCTTTGTCTATCTTGCATTGTATTTCCGTCTATCTTGCACTGTCTTTCTTGCATTGTCTTTTCGTCTATCTTGCATTGTCTTTCCGTCTATCTTACACTGTCTTTCCGTCTATCTTGCACAGTCTTTCTGTCTATCTTGCAAAGTCTTTCCGTCTATCTTGCTCTGTTTATCTTGCAATGTCTATTCGTCTGTCTTGATCTATTTTTCCGCCTATCTTATTCTATCTATTTTGGATTATCTTTCCGTCTATCTTACAATGTCTTTCTGTCTATCTTGCAAAGTCTTTCCGTCTATCTTGCTCTGTCTATATTGCATTGTCTTTTCGTCTATCTTGTATTGTCTTTCCGTCTATCTTACACTGTCTTTCCGTCTATCTTGCACTGTCTTTCTGTGTTTCTTGCAAAGTCTTTCCGTCTATCTTGCTCTGTCAATCTTGCATTGTCTTTCAGTTTATCTTGCACTGTCATTTTAACTATCTTGCAATGTCTTTCTGTCTATCTTGCAATGTCTATTCGTCTGTCTTGCTCTATTTTTCCGTCTATCTTGCACTGTCTTTCCGTCTATCTTGCACTGTCTTTCCGTCTATCTTGCACTGTCTTTCCGATTTTCCTGCACTGTCTTTCCGTCTATATTGCTCTATTTTTCCGTCTATCTTGCTTTGTCTATCTCTCATTGACTTTCCGTCTATCTTGCTCTGTCTTTTTGTCTATCTTGCACTGTCTTTCCCTCTATTTTGCTCTGTTTTTCTGTCTATCTTGCAAAGTCTTTCCGTCTATCTTGCATTGTCTTTCCGTCATATCTTGAACTGTCTTTCCGTCTTTCTTGCACTGTCTTTCCGTCTATCTTGCAATGTCTTTCCGTCTATCTTGCATTGTCTTTCCGTCTATCTTGCACTGTCTTTCCGTCTTTCTTGCACTGTCATTTTATCTATCTTGCAATGTCATTCTGTCTAGCTTGCATTGTCTTTCCGTCTATCTTGTCCTGTCTTTCCATTTTCTTGCACTGTCTTTCTGTGTATCTTGCAAAGTCTTTCCGTCTATCTTGCTCTGTCAATCTTGCATTGTCTTTCAGTTTATCTTGCACTGTCATTTTAACTATCTTGCAATGTCTTTCTGTCTATCTTGCAATGTCTATTCGTCTGTCATGCTCTGATTTTCCGTCTATCTTGCAATGTCTTTCTGTCTATCTTGCACTGTCTTTCCGTCTATCTTGCACTGTCTTTCCGATTTTCCTGCACTGTCTTTCCGTCTATATTGCTCTATTTTTACCGTCTATCTTGCTTTGTCTATCTCTCTTTGACTTTCCGTCTATCTTGCTCTGTCTTTTTGTCTATCTTGCACTGTCTTTCCCTCTATTTTGCTCTGTTTTTCTGTCTATCTTGCAAAGTCTTTCCGTCTATCTTACAATGTCTTTCTGTCTATCTTGCAAAGTCTTTCCGTCTATCTTGCTCTGTCTATATTGCATTGTCTTTTCGTCTATCTTGTATTGTCTTTCCGTCTATCTTACACTGTCTTTCCGTCTATCTTGCACTGTCTTTCTGTGTTTCTTGCAAAGTCTTTCCGTCTATCTTGCTCTGTCAATCTTGCATTGTCTTTCAGTTTATCTTGCACTGTCATTTTAACTATCTTGCAATGTCTTTCTGTCTATCTTGCAATGTCTATTCGTCTGTCTTGCTCTATTTTTCCGTCTATCTTGCACTGTCTTTCCGTCTATCTTGCACTGTCTTTCCGTCTATCTTGCACTGTCTTTCCGATTTTCCTGCACTGTCTTTCCGTCTATATTGCTCTATTTTTCCGTCTATCTTGCTTTGTCTATCTCTCATTGACTTTCCGTCTATCTTGCTCTGTCTTTTTGTCTATCTTGCACTGTCTTTCCCTCTATTTTGCTCTGTTTTTCTGTCTATCTTGCAGAGTCTTTCCGTCTATCTTGCATTGTCTTTCCGTCATATCTTGAACTGTCTTTCCGTCTTTCTTGCACTGTCTTTCCGTCTATCTTGCAATGTCTTTCCGTCTATCTTGCATTGTCTTTCCGTCTATCTTGCACTGTCTTTCCGTCTTTCTTGCACTGTCATTTTATCTATCTTGCAATGTCATTCTGTCTAGCTTGCATTGTCTTTCCGTCTATATTGTCCTGTCTTTCCGTCTTTCTTGCACTGTCTTTCTGTGTATCTTGCAAAGTATTTCCGTCTATCTTGCTCTGTCAATCTTGCATTGTCTTTCAGTTTATCTTGCACTGTCATTTTAACTATCTTGCAATGTCTTTCTGTCTATCTTGCAATGTCTATTCGTCTGTCTTGCTCTGATTTTCCGTCTATCTTGCAATGTCTTTCTGTCTATCTTGCACTGTCTTTCCGTCTATCTTGCACTGTCTTTCCGATTTTCCTGCACTGTCTTTCTGTCTATATTGCTCTATTTTTCCGTCTATCTTGCTTTGTCTATCTCTCATTGACTTTCCGTCTATCTTGCTCTGTCTTTTTGTCTATCTTGCACTGTCTTTCCCTCTATTTTGCTCTGTTTTTCTGTCTATCTTGCAAAGTCTTTCCGTCTATCTTGCATTGTCTTTCCGTCATATCTTGAACTGTCTTTCCGTCTTTCTTGCACTGTCTTTCCGTCTATCTTGCAATGTCTTTCCGTCTATCTTGCAATGTCTTTCCGCCTAACTTGCTTTGTCTATCTTGCAGTTTATTTCAGTATATCTTGCACTGTCATTTTATCTATCTTTCAATGTCTCTCTGTCTATCTTGCATTGTCTTTCCGTCTATCTTGCACTGTCTTTCCGTCTTTCTTGCACTGTCATTTTATCTATCTTGCAATGTCATTCTGTCTAGCTTGCATTGTCTTTCCGTCTATCTTGTCCTGTCTTTCCGTCTTTCTTGCACTGTCTTTCTGTGTATCTTGCAAAGTCTTTCCGTCTATCTTGCTCTGTCAATCTTGCATTGTCTTTCAGTTCATCTTGCACTGTCATTTTAACTATCTTGCAATGTCTTTCTGTCTATCTTGCAATGTCTATTCGTCTGTCTTGCTCTGATTTTCCGTCTATCTTGCAATGTCTTTCTGTCTATCTTGCATTGTCTTTCCGTCTATCTTGCACTGTCTTTCCGTCTATCTTGCATTGTCTTTCCGTCTTTCTTGCACTGTCTTTCCGTCTATCTTGCAATGTCTTTCCGTCTATTTTGCAATGTCTTACCGCCTAACTTGCTTTGTCTATCTTGCAGTTTATTTCAGTATATCTTGCACTGTCATTTTATCCATCTTGTAATGTCTTTTTGTCTATCTTGCATTGTCTTTCCGTCTATCTTGCACTGTCTTTCCGTCTATCTTGCACTGTCTTTCCGTCTATCTTACACTGTCTTTCCGTCTATCTTGCTTTGTCTATCTTGCATTGTATTTCCGTCTATCTTGCACTGTCTTTCTTGCATTGTCTTTTCGTCTATCTTGCATTGTCTTTCCGTCTATCTTACACTGTCTTTCCGTCTATCTTGCACAGTCTTTCTGTCTATCTTGCAAAGTCTTTCCGTCTATCTTGCTCTGTTTATCTTGCAATGTCTATTCGTCTGTCTTGATCTATTTTTCCGCCTATCTTATTCTATCTATTTTGGATTATCTTTCCGTCTATCTTACAATGTCTTTCTGTCTATCTTGCAAAGTCTTTCCGTCTATCTTGCTCTGTCTATATTGCATTGTCTTTTCGTCTATCTTGTATTGTCTTTCCGTCTATCTTACACTGTCTTTCCGTCTATCTTGCACTGTCTTTCTGTGTTTCTTGCAAAGTCTTTCCGTCTATCTTGCTCTGTCAATCTTGCATTGTCTTTCAGTTTATCTTGCACTGTCATTTTAACTATCTTGCAATGTCTTTCTGTCTATCTTGCAATGTCTATTCGTCTGTCTTGCTCTATTTTTCCGTCTATCTTGCACTGTCTTTCCGTCTATCTTGCACTGTCTTTCCGTCTATCTTGCACTGTCTTTCCGATTTTCCTGCACTGTCTTTCCGTCTATATTGCTCTATTTTTCCGTCTATCTTGCTTTGTCTATCTCTCATTGACTTTCCGTCTATCTTGCTCTGTCTTTTTGTCTATCTTGCACTGTCTTTCCCTCTATTTTGCTCTGTTTTTCTGTCTATCTTGCAAAGTCTTTCCGTCTATCTTGCATTGTCTTTCCGTCATATCTTGAACTGTCTTTCCGTCTTTCTTGCACTGTCTTTCCGTCTATCTTGCAATGTCTTTCCGTCTATCTTGCATTGTCTTTCCGTCTATCTTGCACTGTCTTTCCGTCTTTCTTGCACTGTCATTTTATCTATCTTGCAATGTCATTCTGTCTAGCTTGCATTGTCTTTCCGTCTATCTTGTCCTGTCTTTCCATTTTCTTGCACTGTCTTTCTGTGTATCTTGCAAAGTCTTTCCGTCTATCTTGCTCTGTCAATCTTGCATTGTCTTTCAGTTTATCTTGCACTGTCATTTTAACTATCTTGCAATGTCTTTCTGTCTATCTTGCAATGTCTATTCGTCTGTCATGCTCTGATTTTCCGTCTATCTTGCAATGTCTTTCTGTCTATCTTGCACTGTCTTTCCGTCTATCTTGCACTGTCTTTCCGATTTTCCTGCACTGTCTTTCCGTCTATATTGCTCTATTTTTACCGTCTATCTTGCTTTGTCTATCTCTCTTTGACTTTCCGTCTATCTTGCTCTGTCTTTTTGTCTATCTTGCACTGTCTTTCCCTCTATTTTGCTCTGTTTTTCTGTCTATCTTGCAAAGTCTTTCCGTCTATCTTGCATTGTCTTTCCGTCATATCTTGAACTGTCTTTCCGTCTTTCTTGCACTGTCTTTCCGTCTATCTTGCAATGTCTTTCCGTCTATCTTGCAATGTCTTTCCGCCTAACTTGCTTTGTCTATCTTGCAGTTTATTTCAGTATATCTTGCACTGTCATTTTATCTATCTTTCAATGTCTCTCTGTCTATCTTGCATTGTCTTTCCGTCTGTCTTGCACTGTCTTTCCGTCTTTCTTGCACTGTCATTTTATCTATCTTGCAATGTCATTCTGTCTAGCTTGCATTGTCTTTCCGTCTATCTTGTCCTGTCTTTCCGTCTTTCTTGCACTGTCTTTCTGTGTATCTTGCAAAGTATTTCCGTCTATCTTGCTCTGTCAATCTTGCATTGTCTTTCAGTTTATCTTGCACTGTCATTTTAACTATCTTGCAATGTCTTTCTGTCTATCTTGCAATGTCTATTCGTCTGTCTTGCTCTGATTTTCCGTCTATCTTGCAATGTCTTTCTGTCTATCTTGCATTGTCTTTCCGTCTATCTTGCACTGTCTTTCCATCTATCTTGCATTGTCTTTCCGTCTTTCTTGCACTGTCTTTCCGTCTATCTTGCAATGTCTTTCCGTCTATTTTGCAATGTCTTACCGCCTAACTTGCTTTGTCTATCTTGCAGTTTATTTCAGTATATCTTGCACTGTCATTTTATCCATCTTGTAATGTCTTTTTTTCTATCTTGCATTGTCTTTCCGTCTATCTTGCACTGTCTTTCCGTCTATCTTGCACTGTCTTTCCGTCTATCTTACACTGTCTTTCCGTCTATCTTGCTTTGTCTATCTTGCATTGTATTTCCGTCTATCTTGCACTGTCTTTCTTGCATTGTCTTTTCGTCTACCTTGCATTGTCTTTCCGTCTATCTTACACTGTCTTTCCGTCTATCTTGCACAGTCTTTCTGTCTATCTTGCAAAGTCTTTCCGTCTATCTTGCTCTGTTTATCTTGCAATGTCTATTCGTCTGTCTTGATCTATTTTTCCGCCTATCTTATTCTATCTATTTTGGATTATCTTTCCGTCTATCTTACAATGTCTTTCTGTCTATCTTGCAAAGTCTTTCCGTCTATCTTGCTCTGCCTATATTGCATTGTCTTTTCGTCTATCTTGTATTGTCTTTCCGTCTATCTTACACTGTCTTTCCGTCTATCTTGCACTGTCTTTCTGTGTTTCTTGCAAAGTCTTTCCATCTATCTTGCTCTGTCAATCTTGCATTGTCTTTCAGTTTATCTTGCACTGTCATTTTAACTATCTTGCAATGTCTTTCTGTCTATCTTGCAATGTCTATTCGTCTGTCTTGCTCTATTTTTCCGTCTATCTTGCACTGTCTTTCCGTCTATCTTGCACTGTCTTTCCATCTATCTTGCACTGTCTTTCCGATTTTCCTGCACTGTCTTTCCGTCTATATTGCTCTATTTTTCCGTCTATCTTGCTTTGTCTATCTCTCATTGACTTTCCGTCTATCTTACTCTGTCTTTTTGTCTATCTTGCACTGTCTTTCCCTCTATTTTGCTCTGTTTTTCTGTCTATCTTGCAAAGTCTTTCCGTCTATCTTGCATTGTCTTTCCGTTATATCTTGCACTGTCTTTCCGTCTTTCTTGCACTGTCTTTCCGTCTATCTTGCAATGTCTTTCCGTCTATCTCGCAATGTCTTTCCGCCTAACTTGCTTTGTCTATCTTGCAGTTTATTTCAGTATATATTGCACTGTCATTTTATCTATCTTTCAATGTCTTTCTGTCTATCTTGCATTGTCTTTCCGTCTATCTTGCCCTGTCTTTCCGTCTTTCTTGCACTGTCTTTCTGTGTATCTTGCAAAGTCTTTCCGTCTATCTTGCTCTGTCAATCTTGCATTGTCTTTCAGTTTATCTTGCACTGTCATTTTAAATATCTTGCAATGTCTTTCTGTCTATCTTGCAATGTCTATTCGTCTGTCTTGCTCTATTTTTCCGTCTATCTTGCAATGTCTTTCTGTCTATCTTGCATTGTCTTTCCGTCTATCTTGCACTGTCTTTCCGTCTAACTTGCACTGTCTTTTTGTCTATCTTGCACTGTCTTTCCGTCTATTTTGCTCTGTTTTTCTGTCTATCTTGCAAAGTCTTTCCATCTATCTTGCTCTGTCTATCTTGCATTGTCTTTCCGTCTATCTTGCACTGTCTTTCCGTCTTTCTTGCACTGTCTTTCCGTCTATCTTGCAATGTCTTTCCGTCTATTTTGCAATGTATTTCCGCCTAACTTGCTTTGTCTATCTTGCAGTTTATTTCAGCATATCTTGCACTGTCATTTTATCCATCTTGTAATGTCTTTTTGTCTATCTTGCATTGTCTTTCCGTCTATCTTGCACTGTCTTTCCGTATATATTGCACTGTCTTTCCGTCTATCTTACACTGTCTTTCCGTCTATCTTGCACTGTCTTTCTGTCTATCTTGCAAAATCTTTCCATATATCTTGCTCTGTCTATCTTGCAATGTCTTTTCGTCTATCTTGTATTGTCTTTCCGTCTATCTTGCACTGTCTTTCCGTCTATCTTACACTGTCTTTCCGTCTATCTTGCAAAGTCTTTCCGTCTATCTTGTTCTGTCAATCTTGCATTGTCTTTTAGTTTATCTTGCACTGTCTTTTTATCTATCTTTCAATGTCTTTCTGTCTATCTTGCATTGTCTTTCCGTCTATCTTGCACTGTCTTTCCGTCTTTCTTGCACTGTCATTTTATCTATCTTGCAATGTCTTTCTGTCTATCTTGCATTGTCTTTCCGTCTATCTTGCCCTGTCTTTCCGTCTTTCTTGCACTGTCTTTCTGTGTATCTTGCAAAGTCTTTCCGTCTATCTTGCTCTGTCAATCTTGCATTGTCTTTCAGTTTATCTTGCACTGTCATTTTAACTATCTTGCAATGTCTTTCTGTCTATCTTGCAATGTCTATTCGTCTGTCTTGCTCTATTTTTCTGTCTATCTTGCAATGTCTTTCTGTCTATCTTGCATTGTCTTTCCGTCTATCTTGCACTGTCTTTCCGTCTATCTTGCACTGTCTTTTTGTCTATCTTGCACTGTCTTTCCGTCTATTTTGCAATGTCTTTCTGTCTATCTTGCACTGTCTTTCCGTCTATCTTGCACTGTCCTTCCGATTTTCTTGCACTGTCTTTCCGTCTATATTGCTCTATTTTTCAGACTATCTTGCTTTCTCTATCTTGCATTGACTTTCCGTCTATCTTGCTCTGTCTTTTTGTCTATCTTGCACTGTCTTTCCCTCTATTTTGCTCTGTCAATCTTGCATTGTCTTTCAGTTTATCTTGCACTGTCATTTTAACTATCTTGCAATGTCTTTCTGTCTATCTTGCAATGTCTATTCGTCTGTCTTGCTCTATTTTTCCGTCTATCTTGCAATGTCTTTCTGTCTATCTTGCATTGTCTTTCCGTCTATCTTGCACTGTCTTTCCGTCTATCTTGCACTGTCTTTTTGTCTATCTTGCACTGTCTTTCCGTCTATTTTGCTCTGTTTTTCTGTCTATCTTGCAAAGTCTTTCCATCTATCTTGCTCTGTCTATCTTGCATTGTCTTTCCGTCTATCTTGCACTGTCTTTCCGTCTTTCTTGCACTGTCTTTCCGTCTATCTTGCAATGTCTTTCCGTCTATTTTGCAATGTATTTCCGCCTAACTTGCTTTGTCTATCTTGCAGTTTATTTCAGCATATCTTGCACTGTCATTTTATCCATCTTGTAATGTCTTTTTGTCTATCTTGCATTGTCTTTCCGTCTATCTTGCACTGTCTTTCCGTATATCTTGCACTGTCTTTCCGTCTATCTTACACTGTCTTTCCGTCTATCTTGCACTGTCTTTCTGTCTATCTTGCAAAATCTTTCCATATATCTTGCTCTGTCTATCTTGCAATGTCTTTTCGTCTATCTTGCAATGTCTTTCTGTCTATCTTGCATTGTCTTTCCGTCTATCTTGCACTGTCTTTCCGTCTATCTTCCACTGTCTTTTTGTCTATCTTGCACTGTCTTTCCGTATATTTTGCTCTGTTTTTCTGTCTATCTTGCAAAGTCTTTCCATCTATCTTGCTCTGTCTATCTTGCATTGTCTTTCCGTCTATCTTGCACTGTCTTTCCGTCTTTCTTGCACTGTCTTTCTGTCTATCTTGCAATGTCTTTCCGTCTATTTTGCAATGTATTTCCGCCTAACTTGCTTTGTCTATCTTGCAGTTTATTTCAGCATATCTTGCACTGTCATTTTATCCATCTTGTAATGTCTTTTTGTCTATCTTGCATTGTCTTTCCGTCTGTCTTGCACTGTCTTTCCGTATATCTTGCACTGTCTTTCCGTCTATCTTACACTGTCTTTCCGTCTATCTTGCACTGTCTTTCTGTCTATCTTGCAAAATCTTTCCATATATCTTGCTCTGTCTATCTTGCAATGTCTTTTCGTCTATCTTGTATTGTCTTTCCGTCTATCTTGCACTGTCTTTCCGTCTATCTTACACTGTCTTTCCGTCTATCTTGCAAAGTCTTTCCGTCTATCTTGTTCTGTCAATCTTGCATTGTCTTTTAGTTTATCTTGCACTGTCTTTTTATCTATCTTTCAATGTCTTTATGTCTATCTTGCATTGTCTTTCCGTCTATCTTGCACTGTCTTTCCGTCTTTCTTGCACTGTCATTTTATCTATCTTGCAATGTCTTTCTGTCTATCTTGCATTGTCTTTCCGTCTATCTTGCCCTGTCTTTCCGTCTTTCTTGCACTGTCTTTCTGTGTATCTTGCAAAGTCTTTCGTCTATCTTGCTCTGTCAATCTTGCATTGTCTTTCAGTTTATCTTGCACTGTCATTTTAACTATCTTGCAATGTCTTTCTGTCTATCTTGCAATGTCTATTCGTCTGTCTTGCTCTATTTTTCCGTCTATCTTGCAATGTCTTTCTGTCTATCTTGCATTGTCTTTCCGTCTATCTTGCACTGTCTTTCCGTCTATCTTGCACTGTCTTTTTGTCTATCTTGCAATGTCTTTCCGTCTATTTTGCAATGTCTTTCTGTCTATCTTGCACTGTCTTTCCGTCTATCTTGCACTGTCTTTTTGTCTATCTTGCAATGTCTTTCCGTCTATTTTGCAATGTCTTTCTGTCTATCTTGCACTGTCTTTCCGTCTATCTTGCACTGTCCTTCCGATTTTCTTGCACTGTCTTTCCGTCTATATTGCTCTATTTTTCCGACTATCTTGCTTTCTCTATCTTGCATTGACTTTCCGTCTATCTTGCTCTGTCTTTTTGTCTATCTTGCACTGTCTTTCCCTCTATTTTGCTCTGTTTTTCTGTCTCTCTTGCAAAGTCTTTCCGTCTATCTTGCTCTGTCTATCTTGCATTGTCTTTCCGTCTATCTTGCACAGTCTTTCTGTCTATCTTGCAAATTCTTTCCGTCTATCTTGCTCTGTTTATCTTGCAATGTCTATTCGTCTGTCTTGATCTATTTTTCCGCCTATCTTATTCTATCTATTTTGGATTATCTTTCCGTCTATCTTACAATGTCTTTCTGTCTATTTTGCAAAGTCTTTCCGTCTATCTTGCTCTGTCTATATTGCATTGTCTTTTTCGTCTATCTTGTATTGTCTTTCCGTCTATCTTGCATTGTCTTTCCGTCTATCTTGCACTGTCTTTCCTTCTATCTTACAATGTCTTTCCGTCTATCTTGCACTGTCTTTCTGTGTATCTTGCAAAGTCTTTCCGTCTATCTTGCTCTGTCAATCTTGCATTGTCTTTCAGTTTATCTTGCACTGTCATTTTAACTATCTTGCAATGTCTTTCTGTCTATCTTGCAATGTCTATTCGTCTGTCTTGCTCTATTTTTCCGTCTATCTTGCACTGTCTTTCCGTCTATCTTGCACTGTCTTTCCGTCTATCTTGCACTGTCTTTCCGATTTTCCTGCACTGTCTTTCCGTCTATATTGCTCTATTTTTCCGTCTATCTTGCTTTGTCTATCTCTCATTGACTTTCCGTCTATCTTGCTCTGTCTTTTTGTCTATCTTGCACTGTCTTTCCCTCTATTTTGCTCTGTTTTTCTGTCTATCTTGCAAAGTCTTTCCGTCTATCTCTCATTGTCTTTCCGTCATATCTTGCACTGTCTTTCCGTCTTTCTTGCACTGTCTTTCCGTCTATCTTGCAATGTCTTTCCGTCTATCTTGCAATGTCTTTCCGCCTAACTTGCTTTGTCTATCTTGCAGTTTATTTCAGTATATCTTGCACTGTCATTTTATCTATCTTTCAATGTCTTTCTGTATATCTTGCATTGTCTTTCCGTCTATCTTGCACTGTCTTTCCGTCTTTGTTGCACTGTCATTTTATCTATCTTGCAATGTCTTTCTGTCTATCTTGCCCTGTCTTTCCGTTTTTCTTGCACTGTCTTTCTGTGTATCTTGCAAAGTCTTTCCGTCTATCTTGCTCTGTCAATCTTGCATTGTCTTTCAGTTTATCTTGCACTGTCATTTTAACTATCTTGCAATGTCTTTCTGTCTATCTTGCAATGTCTATTCGTCTGTCTTGCTCTATTTTTCCGTCGATCTTGCAATGTCTTTCTGTCTATCTTGCATTGTCTTTCCGTCTATCTTGCACTGTCTTTCCGTCTATCTTGCACTGTCTTTTTGTCTATCTTGCACTGTCTTTCCGTCTATTTTGCTCTGTTTTTCTGTCTATCTTGCAAAGTCTTTCCATCTATCTTGCTCTGTCTAACTTGCATTGTCTTTCCGTCTATCTTGCACTGTCTTTCCGTCTTTCTTGCACTGTCTTTCCGTCTATCTTGCAATGTCTTTCCGTCTATTTTGCAATGTATTTCCGCCTAACTTGCTTTGTCTATTTTGCAGTTTATTTCAGCATATCTTGCACTGTCATTTTATCCATCTTGTAATGTCTTTTTGTCTATCTTGCATTGTCTTTCCGTCTATCTTGCACTGTCTTTCCGTCTATCTTGCACTGTCTTTCTGTCTATCTTGCAAAGTCTTTCCATATATCTTGCTCTATCTATCTTGCAATGTCTTTTCGTCTATCTTGTATTTTCTTTCCGTCTATCTTGCACTGTCTTTCCGTCTATCTTACACTGTCTTTCCGTCTATCTTGCAAAGTCTTTCCGTCTATCTTGTTCTGTCAATCTTGCATTGTCTTTTAGTTTATCTTGCATTGTCTTTTTATCTATCTTTCAATGTCTTTCTGTCTATCTTGCATTGTCTTTCCGTCTATCTTGCACTGTCTTTCCGTCTTTCTTGCACTGTCATTTTATCTATCTTGCAATGTCTTTCTGTCTATCTTGCATTGTCTTTCCGTCTATCTTGCCCTGTCTTTCCTGCACTGTCTTTCTGTCTATCTTGCAATGTCTATTCGTCTGTGTTGCTCTATTTTTCCGTCTATCTTGCAATGTCTTTCTGTCTATCTTGCATTGTCTTTCCGTCTATCTTGCACTGTCTTTCCGTCTATCTTGCACTGTCTTTTTGTCTATCTTGCAATGTCTTTCCGTCTATTTTGCAATGTCTTTCTGTCTATCTTGCACTGTCTTTCCGTCTATCTTGCACTGTCCTTCCGATTTTCTTGCACTGTCTTTCCGTCTATATTGCTCTATTTTTCCGACTATCTTGCTTTCTATATCTTGCATTGACTTTCCGTCTATCTTGCTCTGTCTTTTTGTCTATCTTGCACTGTCTTTCCCTCTATTTTGCTCTGTTTTTCTGTCTCTCTTGCAAAGTCTTTCCGTCTATCTTGCTCTGTCTATCTTGCATTGTCTTTCCGTCATATCTTGCAATGTCTTTCCGTCTATCTTGCAATGTCTTTCCGCCTAACTTGCTTTGTCTATCTTGCCGTTTATTTCAGTATATCTTGCACTGACATTTTATCTATCTTGCAATTTCTTTCTGTCTATCTTGCATTCTCTTTCCGCCTATCTTGCACTGTCTTTCCGTCTTTCTTGCTCTGTTTTTTTGTCTATCTTATAATGTCTTTCTGTCTATCTTGCACTGTCTTTCGTTCTATCTTGCTTTGTGTTTCCGTCTATTTTGCCTTGTTTTCCGTCTATCTTGCTCTGTTTTTCTGTATGTCTTGCTCTGTCTATTTTGCATTGTCTTTCCGTCTATCTTGCCTTGTTTTCCGTCTATCTTGCTCTATCTATCTTACATTGTCTTTCCGTCCATCTTGCACTGTCTTTCCGTTTTTTTGCACTGTCTTTCCATCTAGCTTGTTCTATTTCTGCGTCTATCTTGCTTTGTCTATTTTGCATTGTCTTTCCGTGTATCTTGCTCTAATTTTCTGTCTATCTTGCAAAGTCTTTCCGTCTATCTTGCTCTGTCTATATTGCATTGCCTTTCCATCCATCTTGCATGGTCTTTCTGTCTATCTTGCACTGTCTTTCTGTCTATCTTGCACTGTCTTTACGTCTATCTTGCCTTGTCTCTTTTGGATTGTCTTTCTGTCTCTCTTCATCTGTCTTTCCGTCTATCTTGCTGTATTTTTCCATCTATCTTGCTCTGTCTATTTGGGTTTCTCTTTCAGTCTATCTTGGAATGTATTTCGGTTTATTTTGCATTGTCTTTTTATCTATTTTTCAAACTCTTTCCGTCTAACTTGCTCTGTCTCTCTTGCACTATCTTTCCGTCTATCTTGCAATGTCTTTCTGTCTATCTTGCAATGTCTTTCCGTCTATCTTGCCCTGTCTATCTTGCATTGTCTTTCAGTGTATCTTGCACTGTCTTTTTATCTACCTTGCATTGCTTTTCTGTCTATCTTGCAATGTCTTTCTATCTATTTTGCAATGTCTTTCCGTCTATCTTTCCGATTTTTTGCACTGTCTTTCCATCTATATTGCTCTATTTTACCGTCTATCTTGCTTTGTCTATCTTGCATTGTATTTCCGTCTATCTTGCACTGTCTTTCTTGCATTGTCTTTTCGTCTATCTTGCATTGTCTTTCCGTCTATCTTACACTGTCTTTCCGTCTATCTTGCACAGTCTTTCTGTCTATCTTGCAAAGTCTTTCCGTCTATCTTGCTCTGTTTATCTTGCAATGTCTATTCGTCTGTCTTGATCTATTTTTCCGCCTATCTTATTCTATCTATTTTGGATTATCTTTCCGTCTATCTTACAATGTCTTTCTGTCTATTTTGCAAAGTCTTTCCGTCTATCTTGCTCTGTCTATATTGCATTGTCTTTTTCGTCTATCTTGTATTGTCTTTCCGTCTATCTTGCACTGTCTTTCCGTCTATCTTGCACTGTCTTTCCTTCTATCTTACACTGTCTTTCCGTCTATCTTGCACTGTCTTTCTGTGTATCTTGCAAAGTCTTTCCGTCTATCTTGCTCTGTCAATCTTGCATTGTCTTTCAGTTTAACTTGCACTGTCATTTTAACTATCTTGCAATGTCTTTCTGTCTATCTTGCAATGTCTATTCGTCTGTCTTGCTCTATTTTTCCGTCTATCTTGCACTGTCTTTCCGTCTATCTTGCACTGTCTTTCCGTCTATCTTGCACTGTCTTTCCGTCTATCTTGCACTGTCTTTCCGATTTTCCTGCACTGTCATTCCGTCTATATTGCTCTATTTTTCCGTCTATCTTGCTTTGTCTATCTCTCATTGACTTTCCGTCTATCTTGCTCTGTCTTTTTGTCTATCCTGCATTGTCTTTCCCTCTATTTTGCTCTGTTTTTCTGTCTATCTTGCAAAGTCTTTCCGTCTATATTGCATTGTCTTTCCGTCATATCTTGCACTGTCTTTCCGTCTTTCCTGCACTGTCTTTCCGTCTTTCTTGCAATGTCTTTCCGTCTATCTTGCAATGTCTTTCCGCCTAACTTGCTTTGTCTATCTTGCAGTTTATTTCAGTATATCTTGCACTGTCATTTTATCTATCTTTCAATGTCTTTCTGTCTATCTTGCATTGTCTTTCCGTCTATCTTGCACTGTCTTTCCGTCTTTCTAGCACTGTCATTTTATCTATCTTGCAATGTCTTTCTGTCTATCTTGCATTGTCTTTCCGTCTATCTTGCCCTGTCTTTCCGTCTTTCTTGCACTGTCTTTCTGTGTATCTTGCAAAGTCTTTCCGTCTATCTTGCTCTGTCAATCTTGCATTGTCTTTCAGTTTATCTTGCACTGTCATTTTAACTATCTTGCAATGTCTTTCTGTCTATCTTGCAATGTCTATTCGTCTGTCTTGCTCTATTTTTCCGTCTATCTTGCAATGTCTTTCTGTCTATCTTGCATTGTCTTTCCTTCTATCTTGCACTGTCTTTCCGTCTATCTTGCACTGTCTTTTTGTCTATCTTGCACTGTCTTTCCGTCTATTTTGCTCTGTTTTTCTGTCTATCTTGCAAAGTCTTTCCATCTATCTTGCTCTGTCTATCTTGCATTGTCTTTCCGTCTATCTTGCACTGTCTTTCCGTCTTTCTTGCACTGTCTTTCCGTCTATCTTGCAATGTCTTTCCGTCTATTTTGCAATGTATTTCCGCCTAACTTGCTTTGTCTATCTTGCAGTTTATTTCAGCATATCTTGCACTGTCATTTTATCCATCTTGTAATGTCTTTTTGTCTATCTTGCATTGTCTTTCCGTCTATCTTGCACTGTCTTTCCGTTTATCTTGCACTGTCTTTCCGTCTATCTTACACTGTCTTTCCGTCTATCTTGCACTGTCTTTCTGTCTATCTTGCAAAATCTTTCCATATATCTTGCTCTGTCTATCTTGCAATGTCTTTTCGTCTATCTTGCAATGTCTTTCTGTCTATCTTGCATTGTCTTTCCGTCTATCTTGCACTGTCTTTCCGTCTATCTTGCACTGTCTTTTTGTCTATCTTGCACTGTCTTTCCGTATATTTTGCTCTGTTTTTCTGTCTATCTTGCAAAGTCTTTCCATCTATCTTGCTCTGTCTATCTTGCATTGTCTTTTAGTTTATCTTGCACTGTCATTTTAACTATCTTGCAATGTCTTTCTGTCTATCTTGCAATGTCTTTCTGTCTATCTTACACTGTCTTTCCGTCTTTCTTGCACTGTCTTTCCGTCTATCTTACACTGTCTTTCCATCTATCTTGCACTGTCTTTCTGTGTATCTTGCAATGTCTTTCCAACTATCTTGTTCTGTCAATCTTGCATTTTCTTTTAGTTTATCTTGCACTGTCATTTTAACTATCTTGCAATTTCTTTCTGTTTATCTTGCAATGTCTTTCTGTCTATCTTACACTGTCTTTCCGTCTATCTTGCACTGTCTTTACGTCTATCTTACACTGTCTTTCCATCTATCTTGCACTGTCTTTCCGTCTTTCTTGCACTGTCTTTCCGTCTATCTTGCAATGTCTTTCCGTCTATCTTGCAATGTCTTCCCGCCTAACTTGCTTTGTCTATCTTGCAGTTTATTTCAGTATATCTTGCACTGTCATTTTATCTATCTTGCAATGTCTTTCTGTCTATTTTGCATTGTCTTTCCGTCTATCTTGCACTGTCTTTCTTGCTCTGTCTATCTTGCATTGTCTTTTCGTTTATCTTGTATTGTCTTTCCGTCTATCTTGCACTGTCTTTCCGTCTATCTTGCAATGTCTTTCCGTCTATCTTACACTGTCTTTCCGTCTATCTTGCACTGTCTTTCTGTGTAACTTGCAAAGTCTTTCCGTCTATCTTGTTCTGTCAATCTTGCATTGTCTTTCAGTTTATCTTGCACTGTCATTTTAACTATCTTGCAATGTCTTTCTGTCTATCTTGCATTGTCTTTCCGTCATATCCTGCACTGTCTTTCCGTCTTTCTTGCTCTATTTTTCCGTCTATCTTGCACTGTCTTTCCGTCTATCTTGCACTGTCTTTTTGTCTATCTTGCACTGTCTTTCCGTCTATCTTGCTCTGTCTATCTTGCATTTTCTTTCCATCATATCTTGCAATGTCTTTCCATCTTTCTTGCACTGTCTTTCCGTCTATCTTGCATTGTCTTTCCGTCTATCTTGCACTGTCTTTCCGTCTATCTTGCAATGTCTTTCCGTCTATTTTGCAATGTCTTTTCGCCTAACTTGCTTTGTCTATCTTGCAGTTTATCTCAGTATATCTTGCACTGTCATTTTATCTATCTTGCAATGTCTTTCTGTCTGTCTTGCATTGTCTTTCCGTCTATCTTGCACTGTATTTCCGTCTTTCTTGCTCTGTTTTTCTATCTATCTTATAATGTCTTTCTGTCTATCTTGCAAATTCTTTCCATATATCTTGCTCTGTCTATCTTGCAATGTCTTTTCGTCTATCTTGTATTGTCTTTCCGTCTATCTTGCACTGTCTTTCCGTCTATCTTGCACTGTCTTTTCGACTATCTTGCACTGTCTTTCTGTCTATCTTGCACTGTCTTTCCGATTTTCTTGCACTGTTTTTCCGTCTATATTACTCTATTTTTCCGTCTATCTTGCTTTGTCTATCTTGTATTGACTTTCCGTCTATCTTGCACTGTCTTTCCGTCTATCTTGCACTGTCTTTCCGTCTATCTTGCAATGTCTTTCCGCCTATCTTGCTTTGTCTATCTTACAGTGTATTTTAGTATATCTTGCACTGTCATTTTATCTATCTTGCATTGTCTTTCCGTCTATCCTGCACTGACTTTCCGTCTATCTCACACTGTCTTTCCGTCTTTCTTGCACTGTCTTTCTGTCTATCTTGCACAGTCTTTTAGTCTATCTTGCTCTGTCAATCTTGCATTGTCTTTCATTATATCTTGCACTGTCATTTTATCTATCTTGCAATGTCTTTTTCTCTATCTTACACTGTCTTTCCGTCTATCTTGCAATGTCTTTTTGTCTATCTTGCACTGTCTTTCTGTCTATCTTGCAATGTCTATTCGTCTGTCTTGATCTATTTTTCCGCCTATCTTGTTCTGTCTATTTTGGATTGTCTTTCCGTCTATCTTACAATGTCTTTCTGTCTATCTTGCAAAGTCTTTCCGTCTATCTTGCTCTGTCAATCTTGCATTGTCTTTAAGTATATCTTGCACTGTCATTTTATCTATTTTGCAATGTCTTTCTGTCTATTTTGCAATGTCTTTCTGTCTATCTTGCACTGTCTTTCCGATTTTCTTGCACTGTTTTTCCGTCTATATTGCTCTATTTTTCCGTCTATCTTGCTTTGTCTATCTTGCATTGACTTTCCGTCTATCTTGCACTGTCTTTCCGTCTATCTTGCACTGTCTTTCCGTCTATCTTGCAATGTCTTTCCGCCTATCTTGCTTTGTCTATCTTACAGTGTATTTTAGTATATCTTGCACTGTCATTTTATCTATCTTGCATTGTCTTTCCGTCTATCCTGCACTGTCTTTCCGTCTATCTCACACTGTCTTTCCGTCTTTCTTGCACTGTCTTTCTGTCAATCTTGCATTGTCTTTCATTATATCTTGCACTGTCATTTTATCTATCTTGCAATGTCTTTTTCTCTATCTTGCACTGTCTTTCTGTCTATCTTGCAATGTCTATTTGTCTGTCTTGATCTATTTTTCCGCCTATCTTGTTCTGTCTATTTTGGATTGTCCTTCTGTCTATCTTGCAATGTCTTTCTGTCTATCTTGCATTGTCTTTCCGTCTATCTTGCACTGTCTTTCCGTCTTTTTTGCTCTGTTTTTCTATCTATCTTATAATGTCTTTCTGTCTATCTTGCAAAGTCTTTCCGTATATCTTGCTCTGTCTACCTTGCAATGTCTTTTCGTCTATCTTGTATTGTCTTTCCGTCTATCTTGCACTGTCTTTCCGACTATCTTGCACTGTGTTTTTGTTTATCTTGCACTGTCTTTCCGATTTTCTTGCACTGTTTTTCCGTCTATATTGCTCTATTATTCCGTCTATCTTGCTTTGTCTATCTTGCATTGACTTTCCGTCTATCTTGCACTGTCTTTCCGTCTATCTTGCACTGTCTTTCCGTCTATCTTGCAATGTCTTTCCGCCTATCTTGCTTTGTCTATCTTGCAGTGTATTTCAGTATATCTTGCACTGTCATTTTATCTATCTTGCATTGTCTTTCCGTCTATCCTGCACTGTCTTTCCGTCTATCTTACACTGTCTTTCCGTCTATCTTGCAATGTCTTTTTGTCTATCTTGCACTGTCTTTCTGTCTATCTTGCTGTGACAAAACGAGTGCGATATGTGAATTATAGCAAATACTTTGTATAGCCCTTCTTTTGTTTCCCCAGCTCATCAGACTACAACTGCATTGTCCAATTACATGTGGTTAAGGGGACATTGTAATTCAATTTAAATATGTATATTTTGTATTATATATTGATGACTTGAAGTAATGTTATTCATTGTCCTTAAACTGAAGCCAGGAGGGTTATGGGTAAAGATCAGGTGGTGTCTAGGATACAGGTGAGAGGGCTTGAGCTGCATTCATTCTCCCCCCTCCTTCCTCTACAGGAAGCATGGAACAGCTGGGGACCCTGTGACATCACAAAGTAGTGTAAGGGGTTAATTTTAGGAGGGGCTCACTGCTACCTTATCCTTGGAAGTAGGGGAAGCCAATTAAGCATCAATTGTTCTCCTTAGGACTAGTCCAGACGTTCTGTCTGCATCCCAGCAGGGGGCTTCTGTGAAAGGACATCTCATCTCCACTGCCCTGTCCAAACCCCCTAGTCCTGCACTGGCCAATGGGGAAGTAGAATAGATGCAGGGGTTTGTCCAGGGAGGGGAAAGACTGTGGAAATTAGACCTGTGATATATAAGGAACAACTCCAGGGGGGAGGGGTGCTCATGCTTGGATTTCATTCAGGAAGGTGCAAGATGGAGTTTTGAATTGTCGTTTTCTAACTCAAGTCTATATATGCAGCTGAGAGGGATCCATGGGTCATGAAGTCTGGACAGCAGGTGACTATATCTCCTTAAGTTATTGGGGTAAGGGACAGATGATGTGGTAAATCAGCCTGGCATTTATTTACTGTGTGTACATAATATTATAGTGTGATTTGTATGACAATAAATATACTGTTGTATGTTTATAACTGCATTTTGCCTGAGTGACCATACGAATCCTAGAAGGTACTGGGTAGCACTGGGCCAGATAAACCCGGTATCTTCACATTTTTGGTGGCAAGCAGTGGGGTCACTCAGTCCCAGGTCTTCTCTGGGTAGAGCTGCAGGGGAACTGTATCGTGATACATTCCAGGGCTCTGCAAAGCAGTTAGCACTAGAAACCAGTTACCACATTATCCTGAACTTACTCCTAAAGGCTTTAAGGTAGAAAGTGTCACAAAAAGCGCTGTGGGCTTTAGGCGAGGGAAGATGCCGCCTAAGTGCCGATTTGATAAGGGGAAGCGCACCCCGCCAGAGGAGAGCGGAAGATGGAACCGTGTCTCAAAGAGAGGAAATCACAGTGAGGTGATCCCTGGAATTAAAATGGGTGTGAGCTCTAGGAACAAGAGAGCAGATCACAGCCCAGTGTTGAAAAAGTTCCCAAAGGAAGGGATGAAGCAGTCCAGTACAACCAGGAGAAAGGTGTACTGGGATGAAGGACTGTGGGAGTGTCTGCAGGATGGGGATATGGATGTGTTGCGCCACCCCACCACAATGCAGCACATTTTGGATTATTGGGATGAGGAGTGCCCAAAGATTATTATGTGGGAAGGAGCCAGTCTACAGGAGAAATTGGAGAACCTGTTGGATGTGTTCCTAATGTTGAAAGAGGAGGCAAGTGCCTGTAATTTTCAGGATGAACCAGCATGGGATGATTTTACACATGAAGTTATTTGTACTATGCAGAATCTGGCCAAGGGAGAATCCAGATACAACAATAATCAGCAGTACAAACAAGACGTAAATGGACTTTTACAGCACAGGGACATGCCTGATGAATCCCCTGCAAATGTATTAATAGAATCTGTCCCATTAGCAGATTCTACAGATCCACTAGAGACAATGAGTATGGAGGAGCTGATAGTGGAATGCCAGATCCGGGGTGTACCTTACCTGTACAGCACACACATGGATATCCTGAAACGTTTGTTAAAAGATCAGGAGAATCCCATCAATGCCTTTAGTGTTTATAGAAAATGGATGCTCACTTTAGGTCCCCACATACCTCTCTGGGAACAAATGCAATGTCTGCAACAGAGTTTTGAAGAAGCAGAGGATGAGGTATGGCGGCAAGGATTTACGGACACTGAAATGTGGCAGGATCAGTGTTATCGAGTGAATACTGAAAAATGCCAATTGGAATATCTTTTATCACACTCTAAAAAGATGGCTGCTCAGTCTGTTAATCAGGGGGAGGTCCATCCCAGTGGATTAAATACAGTTGCCCAAGCTACTATCTTGGGGGAGACTGGAGAAGAACTGCTTGGTGAGGATGTTGTACCTCTGACTACTCAGAAAGGATTAGGAGAAATTCTCCCATTTGGTGACTTGGATGGAAAAGAGCTACCAAGTAAGTACCATGTAGTAGCATCTTCTGATAATTTGCCAGTGTTATTGGAACCTGAGACTGTGTCTGAGTTAGAACAGAATTACAGAAAAGACCAGTTATCCATCCCTGTTGTGCCTGAAAAGAATTTGTTTAATGAAGTAACGCAGGATACCGCATGTGTGCTCTCCGGGGCAAGTGATGTACAGCTTTACCCAATTGTGACAGAAGAGAATCATAAACTTGCGCAACATATGATCTCAGCAGAAATCATGTTTACAGACTGTAGGACAGAATTAATGGGAGAGGATAAAGGAATTGTCATGTCAGAGGCCACTACCATGGGGCCCTGGGAAAATTACACTTATGCCTTCCCCTATGCAGAATTGGCAGATGAGGAGATGTTGACTGAGTGGGTGTCTGAGAGGGCACCAGTACAGCAAGATTCACAAGCCCCACCAGCTTTGATGCATCGCACTCCAGCTCCAAATCTGGGAATCCAGGACCCAATACCAGAGGCCTGCACTGGACCATCCACTTTGCTTTGCTGCCAGGAGGACAAGTCTGTGTCCAATGAGGATTCACACTACCCCGATGCGCCAGAGGCGAGGGAAGTAGTGCAACAGTTGGATGTGGTAGCAGGGGAGGGGAGGTGCACACAAACATACTTACAGGGGCACCCACATGTGGTTTGGGAGGGGGACAGAGGATTCCCCATAAGCAAAGAATTAATGGAGCCCCCACGCTTGCCTGCCACTGGGCAGTTGTCCCTTGAGTGTTTGGGGGAGGGGGGATTGGATCTTTGCCAGAAACAAACAGACAAGGAGCCAGAAAGTTTGCCTGCCACTTGGCAGTTTTCACTTGAATATGTGGGGGAGGGGAGCATGGTCTCCAGAAACAGAGGACAGGCCAAGGGACTATTTGCAGTTGGGCAATTAAGGGTGGATAAGGCACACAAGGGATGTTGGACTACAACTCTCCTACCATGGATGTGTGCACAGGAGTGGCCCAGTTTTATTGTTGTCTCATCTTATGACACAGGGCAGCATAAACCCCCACTCCAGCTGAGTGGGAAGATATGCCTGCAGCCATGGGACCCTGGTGGGAGATTGAGGAACTGTGTACTGCTGTCTACCTTGCCATCAGACCCAGGAGAAACCACAGCAGGCCAGAAACTTTGGACTTGGAAGAAATGATTACTTGGGGCTAGGGAGCCACTGGGAAACAAGGGCTAAAAAAGTAGGGGAGGAATGTGACAAAACGAGTGTGATATGTGAATTATAGCAAATACTTTGTATAGCCCTTCTTTTGTTTCCCCAGCTCATCAGACTACAACTGCATTGTCCAATTACATGTGGTTAAGGGGACATTGTAATTCAATTTAAATATGTATATTTTGTATTATATATTGATGACTTGAAGTAATGTTATTCATTGTCCTTAAACTGAAGCCAGGAGGGTTATGGGTAAAGATCAGGTGGTGTCTAGGATACAGGTGAGAGGGCTTGAGCTGCATTCATTCTCCCCCCTCCTTCCTCTACAGGAAGCATGGAACAGCTGGGGACCCTGTGACATCACAAAGTAGTGAAAGGGGTTAATTTTAGGAGGGGCTCACTGCTACCTTATCCTTTGAAGTAGGGGAAGCCAATTAAGCATCAATTGTTCTCCTTAGGACTAGTCCAGACGTTCTGTCTGCATCCCAGCAGGGGGCTTCTGTGAAAGGACATCTCATCTCCACTGCCCTGTCCAAACCCCCTAGTCCTGCACTGGCCAATGGGGAAGTAGAATAGATGCAGGGGTTTGTCCAGGGAGGGGAAAGACTGTGGAAATTAGACCTGTGATATATAAGGAACAACTCCAGGGGGGAGGGGTGCTCATGCTTGGATTTCATTCAGGAAGGTGCAAGATGGAGTTTTGAATTGTCGTTTTCTAACTCAAGTCTATATATGCAGCTGAGAGGGATCCATGGGTCATGAAGTGTGGACAGCAGGTGACTATATCTCCTTAAGTTATTGGGGTAAGGGACAGATGATGTGGTAAATCAGCCTGGCATTTATTTACTGTGTGTACATAATATTGTAGTGTGATTTTTATGACAATAAATATACTGTTGTATGTTTATAACTGCATTTTGCCTGAGTGACCATACGAATCCTAGAAGGTACTGGGTAGCACTGGGCCAGATAAACCCGGTATCTTCACACTTGCAATGTCTATTCGTCTGTCTTGATCTATTTTTCCGCCTATCTTGTTCTGTCTATTTTGGATTGTCTTTCCGTCTATCTTACAATGTCTTTCTGTCTATCTTGCAAAGTCTTTCCGTCTATCTTGCTCTGTCAATCTTGCATTGTCTTTTAGTATATCTTGCACTGTCATTTTATCTATTTTGCACTGTCTTTCTGTCTATCTTGCAATGTCTATTCGTCTGTCTTGATCTATTTTTCCGCCTATCTTGTTCTGTCTATTTTGGATTGTCTTTCCGTCTATCTTACAATGTCTTTCTGTCTATCTTGCAAAGTCTTTCCGTCTATCTTGCTCTGTCAATCTTGCATTGTCTTTTAGTATATCTTGCACTGTCATTTTATCTATTTTGCAATGTCTTTCTGTCTATCTTGCAATGTCTTTCTGTCTATCTTGCAATGTCTATTCGTCTGTCTTGTTCTATCTTTCCGCCTATCTTGTTCTATCTATTTTGGATTATCTTTCCGTCTATCTTACAATGTCTTTCTGTCTATCTTGCAAAGTCTTTCCGTCTATCTTGCTCTGTCTATATTGCATTGTCTTTTCGTCTATCTTGTATTGTCTTTCCGTCTATCTTGCACTGTCTTTCCGTCTATATTGCACTGTCTTTCCTTCTATCTTACACTGTCTTTCCGTCTATCTTGCACTGTCTTTCTGTGTATCTTGCAAAGTCTTTCCGTCTATCTTGCTCTGTCAATCTTGCATTGTCTTTCAGTTTATCTTGCACTGTCATTTTAACAATCTTGCAATGTCTTTCTGTCTATCTTGCAATGACTATTCGTCTGTCTTGCTCTATTTTTCCGTCTATCTTGCACTGTCTTTCCGTCTATCTTGCACTGTCTTTCCGTCTATCTTAAACTGTCATTCCGATTTTCTTGCACTGTCTTTCCGTTTATATTGCTCTATTTTTCCGTCTATCATGCTTTGTCTATCTTGTATTGACTTTCCGTCTATCTTGCTCTGTCTTTTTGTCGATCTTGCACTGTCTTTCCCACTATTTTGCTTTTTTTTGTCTATCTTGCAAAGTCTTTCCGTCTATCTTGCTCTGTCTATCTTGCATTGTCTTTCCGTCATATCTTGCACTGTCTTTCCGTCTTTCTTGCACTGTCTTTCCGTCTATCTTGCAATGTCTTTCCGCCTAACTTGCTTTGTCTATCTTGCAGTTTATTTCAGTATATCTTGCACTGTCATTTTATCTATCTTGCAATGTCTTTCTGTCTATCTTGCATTGTCTTTCCGTCATATCTTGCACTGTCTTTCCGTCTTTCTTGTTCTATATTTCCGTCTATCTTGCACTGTCTTTCCGTCTATCTTGCACTGTCTTTCCGTCTATCTTGCACTGTCTTTCCGATTTTCTTGCACTGTTTTTCCGTCTATATTGCTCTATTTTTCCGTCTATCTTGCTTTGTCTATCTTGCATTGACTTTCCGTCTATCTTGCTCTGTCTTTTTGTCTATCTTGCACTGTCTTTCCGTCTATCTTGCTCTGTCTATCTTGCATTGTCTTTCCGTCTATCTTGCACTGTCTTTCCGTCTATCTTGCAATGTCTTTCCGTCTATTTTGCAATGTCTTTCTGCCTAACTTGCTTTGTCTATCTTGCAGTTTATTTCAGTATATCTTGCACTGTCATTTTATCTATCTTGCAATGTCTTTCCGTCTATCTTGCATTGTCTTTCCGTCTATCTTGCACTGTCTTTCCGTCTTTCTTGCTCTGTTTTTCTATCTATCTTATAATGTCTTTCTGTCTATCTTGCAAAGTCTTTCTGTATATCTTGCTCTGTCTATCTTGCAATGTCTTTTCGTCTATCTTGTATTGTCTTTCCGTCTATCTTGCACTGTCTTTCCGTCTATCTTGCACTGTCTTTCCGTCTATCTTGCACTGTCTTTCCGACTTTCTTGCACTGTCTTTCTGTCTATCTTGCACTGTTTTTCCGATTTTCTTGCACTGTTTTTCCGTCTATATTGCTCTATTTTTCCGTCTATCTTGCTTTGTCTATCTTGCATTGACTTTCCGTCTAGTTTGCACTGTCTTTCCGTCTATCTTGCAATGTCTTTCTGCCTATCTTGCTTTGTCTATCTTACAGTGTATTTCAGTATATCTTGCACTGTCATTTTATCTATCTTGCATTGTCTTTTCGTCTATCCTGCACTGTCTTTCCGTCTATCTTACACTGTCTTTCCGTCTATCTTGCACTGTCTTTCCGTCTATCTTGCTCTGTCAATCTTGCATTGTCTTTCATTATATCTTGCACTGTCATTTTATCTAACTTGCAATGTGTTTCTGTCTATCTTGCAATATCTTTTTGTCTATCTTGCAATGTCTATTCGTCTGTCTTGCTCTATTTTTACGTCTATCTTGCTCCGTCTATTTTGGGTTGTCTAGCTTGCACTGTCTTTCCGTCTATCTTGCACTGTCTTTCCGTCTATCTTACACTGTCTTTCCGTCTATCTTGCAAAGTCTTTCCGTCTATATTGCTCTGTCAATCTTGCATTGTCTTTCATTATATCTTGCACTGTCATTTTATCTATCTTGCAATGTCTTTTTATCTATCTTGCACTGTCTTTCTGTCTATCTTGCAATGTCTATTCGTCTGTCTTGATCTATTTTTCCGCCTATCTTGTTCTGTCTATTTTTGATTGTCTTTCTGTCTATCTTACAATGTCTTTCTGTCTATCTTGCAAAGTCTTTTCGTCTATCTTGCTCTGTCAATCTTGCATTGTCTTTTAGTATATCTTGCACTGTCATTTTATCTATTTTGCAATGTCTTTCTGTCTATCTTGCAATGTCTTTCTGTCTATTTTGCAATGTCTTTCTGTCTATCTTGCAATGTCTATTCGTCTGTCTTGATCTATCTTTCCGCCTATCTTGTTCTATCTGTTTTGGATTATCTTTCCGTCTATCTTACACTGTTTTTTTGTCTATCTTGCAAAGTCTTTCCGTCTATCTTGCTCTGTCTATATTGCATTGTCTTTTCGTCTATCTTGTATTGTCTTTCCGTCTATCTTGCACTGTCTTTCCGTCTATATTGCACTGTCTTTCCTTCTATCTTACACTGTCTTTCCGTCTATCTTGCACTGTCTTTCTGTGTATCTTGCAAAGTCTTTCCGTCTATCTTGCTCTGTCAATCTTGCATTGTCTTTCAGTTTATCTTGCTCTGTCATTTTAACTATCTTGCAATGTGTTTCTGTCTATCTTGCAATGTCTATTCGTCTGTCTTGCTCTATTTTTCCATCTATCTTGCACTGTCTTTCCGTCTATCTTGCACTGTCTTTCCGTCTATCTTGCACTGTCTTTCCGTCTATCTTGCTCTGTCAATCTTGCATTGTCTTTCATTATATCTTGCACTGTCATTTTATCTATCTTGCAATGTCTTTTTGTCTATCTTGCACTGTCTTTCCGTCTATCTTGCAATGTCTTTTTGTCTATCTTGCACTGTCTTTCTGTCTATCTTGCAAAGTCTTTCCGTCTATCTTGCTCTGTCAATCTTGCATTGTCTTTCACTATATCTTGCACTGTCATTTTATCTATCTTGCAATGTGTCTCTGTCTATCTTGCAATATCTTTTTGTCTATCTTGCAATGTCTATTCGTCTGTCTTGCTCTATTTTTCCGTCTATCTTGCTCCGTCTATTTTGGGTTGTCTTTCCATCTAGCTTGCACTGTCTTTCCGTCTATCTTGCACTGTCTTTCCGTCTATCTTACACTGTCTTTCCGTCTATCTTGCAAAGTCTTTCCGTCTATCTTGCTCTGTCAATCTTGCATTGTCTTTCACTATATCTTGCACTGTCATTTTATCTATCTTGCAATGTCTTTTTATCTATCTTGCACTGTCTTTCTGTCTATCTTGCAATGTCTATTCGTCTGACTTAATCTATTTTTCCGCCTATCTTGTTCTGTCTATTTTGGATTGTCATTCCGTCTATCTTACAATGTCTTTCTGTCTATCTTGCAAAGTGTTTCCGTCTATCTTGCTCTGTCAATCTTGCATTGTCTTTTAGTATATCTTGCACTGTCATTTTATCTATTTTGCAATGTCTTTCTGTCTATCTTGCACTGTCTTTCCGTCTATATTGCACTGTGTTTCCTTCTATCTTACACTGTCTTTCCGTCTATCTTGCACTGTCTTTCTGTGTATCTTGCAATATCTTTCTGTCTATCTTGCAATGTGTTTCTGTCTATCTTGCAATGCCTATTCGTCTGTCTTGCTCTATTTTTCCGTCTATCTTGCACTGTCTTTCCGTCTATCTTGCACTGTCTTTCCGTCTATCTTGCACTGTCCTTCCGATTTTCTTGCACTGTCTTCCCGTCTATATTGCTCTATTTTTCCGTCTATCTTGCTTTGTCTATCTTGCATTGACTTTCCGTCTATCTTGCTCTGTCAATCTTGCATTGTCTTTCATTATATCTTGCACTGTCATTTTATCTATCTTGCAATGTGTTTCTGTCTATCTTGCAATATCTTTTTGTCTATCTTGCAATGTCTATTCGTCTGTCTTGCTCTATTTTTCCGTCTATCTTGCTCCGTCTATTTTGGGCTGTCTTTCCATCTAGCTTGCACTGTCTTTCCGTCTATCTTGCACTGTCTTTCCGTCTATCTTACACTGTCTTTCCGTCTATCTTGCAAAGTCTTTCCGTCTATCTTGCTCTGTCAATCTTGCATTGTCTTTCACTATATCTTGCACTGTCATTTTATTTATCTTGCAATGTCTTTTTATCTATCTTGCACTGTCTTTCTGTCTATCTTGCAATGTCTATTCGTCTGACTTGATCTATTTTTCCGCCTATCTTGTTCTGTCTATTTTGGATTATCTTTCCGTCTATCTTACAATGTCTTTCTATCTATCTTGCAAAGTCTTTCCGTCTATCTTGCTCTGTTAATCTTGCATTGTCTTTTAGTATATCTTGCACTGTCATTTTATCTATTTTGCAATGTCTTTCTGTCTATCTTGCAATGTCTTTCTGTCTATCTTGCAATGTCTTTCTGTCTATCTTGCAATGTCTATTCGTCTGTCTTGATCTATCTTTATGCCTATCTTGTTCTATCTGTTTTGGATTATCTTCCCGTCTATCTTACAATGTCTTTCTGTCTATCTTGCAAATTCTTTCCGTCTATCTTGCTCTGTCTATATTGCATTGTCTTTTCGTCTATCTTGTATTGTCTTTCCGTCTATCTTGCACTGTCTTTCCGTCTATATTGCACTGTCTTTCCTTCTATCTTACACTGTCTGTCCGTCTATCTTGCACTGTCTTTCTGTGTATCTCTCAAAGTCTTTCCGTCTATCTTGCTCTGTCAATCTTGCATTGTCTTTCAGTTTATCTTGCTGTGTCATTTTAACTATCTTGCAATGTGTTTCTGTCTATCTTGCACTGTCTTTCCGTCTATCTTGCACTGTCTTTCCGTCTATCTTGCACTGTCATTTTATCTATTTTGCAATGTCTTTCTGTCTATCTTGCAATGTCTTTCTGTCTATCTTGCAATGTCTTTCTGTCTATCTTGCAATGTCTATTCGTCTGTCTTGATCTATCTTTCCGCCTATCTTGTTCTATCTGTTTTGGATTATCTTTCCGTCTATCTTACAATGTCTTTCTGTCTATCTTGCAAATTCTTTCCGTCTATCTTGCTCTGTCTATATTGCATTGTCTTTTCGTCTATCTTGTATTGTCTTTCCTTCTATCTTACACTGTCTGTCCGTCTATCTTGCACTGTCTTTCTGTGTATCTTGCAAAGTCTTTCCGTCTATCTTGTTCTGTTAATCTTGCATTGTCTTTCAGTTTATCTTGCTGTGTCATTTTAACTATCTTGCAATGTGTTTCTGTCTATCTTGCAATGTCTATTCGTCTGTCTTGCTCTATTTTTCCGTCTATCTTGCACTGTCTTTCCGTCTATCTTGCACTGTCTTTCCGTCTATCTTGCACTGTTCTTCCGATTTTCTTGCACTGTCTTTCCGTCTATATTGCTCTATTCTTCTATCTATCTTGCTTTGTCTATCTTGCATTGACTTTCCGTCTATCTTGCTCTGTCTTTTTATCTATCTTGCACTGTCTTTCCCCTTTATTTTGCTCTGTTTTTTTTGTCTGTCTTGCAAAGTCTTTCCGTCTATCTTGCTCTGTCTATCTTGCATTGTCTTTCAGTCATATCTTGCACTGTCTTTCCGTCTATCTTGCAATGTCTTTCCGCCTAACTTGCTTTGTCTATCTTGCAGTTTATTTCAGTATATCTTGCACTGTCATTTTATCTATCTTGCAATGTCTTTCTGTCTATCTTGCATTGTCTTTCCGTCATATCTTGCACTGTCTTTCCGTCTTTCTTGCTCTATTTTTCCGTCTATCTTGCACTGTCTTTCCGTCTATCTTGCACTGTCTTTCCGTCTATCTTGCACTGTCTTTCCGATTTTCTTGCACTGTCTTTCCGTCTATATTGCTCTATTTTTCCGTCTATCTTGCTTTGTCTATCTTGCATTGACTTTCCGTCTATCTTGCTCTGTCTTTTTGTCTATCTTGCACTGTCTTTCAGTCTATCTTGCTCTGTCTATCTTGCATTGTCTTTCCGTCATATCTTGCACTGTCTTTCCATCTTTCTTGCACTGTCTTTCCGTCTATCTTGCAATGTCTTTCCGTCTATCTTGCAATGTCTTTACGCCTAACTTGCTTTGTCTATCTTGCAGTTTATTTCAGTATATCTTGCACTGTCATTTTATCTATCTTGCAATGTCTTTCTGTCTCTCTTGCATTGTCTTTCCGTCTATCTTGCACTGTCTTTTCGTCTATCTTGCACTGTCTTTTTGTCTATCTTACATTGTCTTTCCATCTATTTTGCTCTGTTTTTCTGTCTATCTTGCAAAGTCTTTCCGTCAATTTCGCTCTGTCTATCTTGCATTGTCTTTCCGTCTATCTTGCACTGTCTTTCCGTCTATCTTGCAATGTCTTTCCTTCTTTTTTTCAATGTCTTTCCGCCTAACTTGCTTTGTCTATCTTGCAGTTTATTTCAGTATATCTTGCACTGTCATTTTATCTATCTTGCAATGTCTTTCTGTCTATCTTGCATTGTCTTTCCGTCTATCTTGCACTGTCTTTCCGTCTATCTTGCACTGTCTTTCCGTCTATCTTGCACTGTCTTTCCGATTTTCTTGCACTGTCTTTCCGTCTATATTGCTCTATTTTTCCGTCTATCTTGCTTTGTCTATCTTGCATTGACTTTCCGTCTATCTTGCTCTGTCTTTTTCTCTATCTTGCACTGTCTTTCCGTCTATCTTGCTCTGTCTATCTTGCATTGTCTTTCCGTCATATCTTGCACTGTCTTTCCATCTTTCTTGCACTGTCTTTCCGTCTATCTTGCAATGTCTTTCCGTCTATCTTGCAATGTCTTTACGCCTAACTTGCTTTGTCTATCTTGCAGTTTATTTCAGTATATCTTGCACTCTCATTTTATCTATCTTGCAATGTCTTTCTGTCTATCTTGCATTGTCTTTCCGTCTATCTTGCACTGTCTTTTCGTCTATCTTGCTCTGTCTTTTTATCTATCTTGCACTGTCTTTCCCCTTTATTTTGCTCTGTTTTTTTTGTCTGTCTTGCAAAGTCTTTCCGTCTATCTTGCTCTGTCTATCTTGCATTGTCTTTCAGTCATATCTTGCACTGTCTTTCGGTCTTTCTTGCACTGTCTTTCCGTCTATCTTGCAATGTCTTTCCGCCTAACTTGCTTTGTCTATCTTGCAGTTTATTTCAGTATATCTTGCACTGTCATTTTATCTATCTTGCAATGTCTTTCTGTCTATCTTGCATTGTCTTTCCGTCATATCTTGCACTGTCTTTCCGTCTTTCTTGCTCTATTTTTCCGTCTATCTTGCACTGTCTTTCCGTCTATCTTGCACTGTCTTTCCGTCTATCTTGCACTGTCTTTCCGATTTTCTTGCACTGTCTTTCCGTCTATATTGCTCTATTTTTCCGTCTATCTTGCTTTGTCTATCTTGCATTGACTTTCCGTCTATCTTGCTCTGTCTTTTTGTCTATCTTGCACTGTCTTTCAGTCTATCTTGCTCTGTCTATCTTGCATTGTCTTTCCGTCAAATCTTGCACTGTCTTTCCATCTTTCTTGCACTGTCTTTCCGTCTATCTTGCAATGTCTTTCCGTCTATCTTGCAATGTCTTTACGCCTAACTTGCTTTGTCTATCTTGCAGTTTATTTCAGTATATCTTGCACTGTCATTTTATCTATCTTGCAATGTCTTTCTGTCTCTCTTGCATTGTCTTTCCGTCTATCTTGCACTGTCTTTTCGTCTATCTTGCACTGTCTTTTTGTCTATCTTACATTGTCTTTCCATCTATTTTGCTCTGTTTTTCTGTCTATCTTGCAAAGTCTTTCCGTCAATTTCGCTCTGTCTATCTTGCATTGTCTTTCCGTCTATCTTGCACTGTCTTTCCGTCTATCTTGCAATGTCTTTCCTTCTTTTTTTCAATGTCTTTCCGCCTAACTTGCTTTGTCTATCTTGCAGTTTATTTCAGTATATCTTGCACTGTCATTTTATCTATCTTGCAATGTCTTTCTGTCTATCTTGCATTGTCTTTCCGTCTATCTTGCACTGTCTTTCCGTCTATCTTGCACTGTCTTTCCGTCTATCTTGCACTGTCTTTCCGATTTTCTTGCACTGTCTTTCCGTCTATATTGCTCTATTTTTCCGTCTATCTTGCTTTGTCTATCTTGCATTGACTTTCCGTCTATCTTGCTCTGTCTTTTTCTCTATCTTGCACTGTCTTTCCGTCTATCTTGCTCTGTCTATCTTGCATTGTCTTTCCGTCATATCTTGCACTGTCTTTCCATCTTTCTTGCACTGTCTTTCCGTCTATCTTGCAATGTCTTTCCGTCTATCTTGCAATGTCTTTACGCCTAACTTGCTTTGTCTATCTTGCAGTTTATTTCAGTATATCTTGCACTCTCATTTTATCTATCTTGCAATGTCTTTCTGTCTATCTTGCATTGTCTTTCCGTCTATCTTGCACTGTCTTTTCGTCTATCTTGCACTGTCTTTTTGTCTATCTTGCACTGTCTTTCCGTCTATTTTGCTCTGTTTTTCTGTCTATCTTGCAAAGTCTTTCCGTCTATCTTGCTATGTCTATCTTGCATTGTCTTTCCGTCTATCTTGCACTGTCTTTCCGTCTATGTTGCAATATCTTTCCGTCTATTTTGCAATGTCTTTCCGCCTAACTTGCTTTGTCTATCTTGCAGTTTATTTCAGTATATCTTGCACTGTCATTTTATCTATCTTGCAATGTCTTTCTGTCTATCTTGCATTGTCTTTCCGTCTATCTTGCAATGTCTTTCCGTCTTTCTTGCTCTGTTTTTCTATCTATCTTATAATGTCTTTCTGTCTATCTTGCAAAGTCTTTCCGTATATCTTGCTCTGTCTATCTTGCAATGTCTTTTCGTCTATCTTGTATTGTCTTTCCGTCTATCTTGCACTGTCTTTCCGTCTATCTTGCACTGTCTTTCTGTCTATCTTGCACTGTCTTTCCGACTTTCTTGCACTGTCTTTCTGTCTATCTTGCACTGTCTTTCCGATTTTCTTGCACTGTTTTTCCGTCTATATTGCTCTATTTTTCCGTCTATCTTGCTTTGTCTATCTTGCATTGACTTTCCGTCTATCTTGCACTGTCTTTCCGTCTATCTTGCACTGTCTTTCCGTCTATCTTGCACTGTCTTTCCGTCTATCTTGCAATGTCTTTCTGCCTATCTTGCTCTGTCAATCTTGCATTGTCTTTCATTATATCTTGCACTGTCATTTTATCTATCTTGCATTGTCTTTCCGTCTATCCTGCACTGTCTTTCCGTCTATCTTACACTGTCTTTCCGTCTATCTTGCACTGTCTTTCAGTCTATCTTGCTCTGTCAATCTTGCATTGTCTTTCATTATGTCTTGCACTGTCATTTTATCTATCTTGCAATGTGTTTCTGTCTATCTTGCAATATCTTTTTGTCTATCTTGCAATGTCTATTCGTCTGTCTTGCTCTATTTTTCCGTCTATCTTGCTCCGTCTATTTTGGGTTGTCTTTCCATCTAGCTTGCACTGTCTTTCCGTCTATCTTGCACTGTCTTTCCGTCTATCTTACACTGTCTTTCCGTCTATCTTGCAAAGTCTTTCCGTCTATCTTGCTCTGTCAATCTTGCATTGTCTTTCATTATATCTTGCACTGTCATTTTATCTATCTTGCAATGTCTTTTTATCTATCTTGCACTGTCTTTCTGTCTATCTTGCAATGTCTATTCGTCTGACTTGATCTATTTTTCCGCCTATCTTGTTCTGTCTATTTTGGATTGTCTTTCCGTCTATCTTACAATGTCTTTCTGTCTATCTTGCAAAGTCTTTCCGTCTATCTTGCTCTGTCAATCTTGCAATGTCTTTTAGTATATCTTGCACTGTCATTTTATCTATTTTGCAATGTCTTTCTGTCTATCTTGCAATGTCTTTCTGTCTATCTTGCAATGTCTTTCTGTCTATCTTGCAATGTCTATTCGTCTGTCTTGATCTATCTTTCCGCCTATCTTGTTCTATCTGTTTTGGATTATCTTTCCGTCTATCTTACAATGTCTTTCTGTCTATCTTGCAAATTCTTTCCGTCTATCTTGCTCTGTCTATATTGCATTGTCTTTCCTTCTATCTTACACTGTCTGTCCGTCTATCTTGCACTGTCTTTCTGTGTATCTTGCAAAGTCTTTCCGTCTATCTTGCTCTGTTAATCTTGCATTGTCTTTCAGTTTATCTTGCTGTGTCATTTTAACTATCTTGCAATGTGTTTCTGTCTATCTTGCACTGTCTCTCCGTCTCTCTTGCTCTGTTTTTCTGTCTATCTTACACTGTCTTTCCGTCTATCTTGCACTGTCTTTCCGTCTATCTTGCTCTGTCAATCTTGCATTGTCTTTCATTATATCTTGCACTGTCATTTTATCTATCTTGCAATGTCTTTCTGTCTATCTTGCAATATCTTTTTGTCTATCTTGCAATGTCTATTCGTCTGTCTTGCTCTATTTTTCCGTCTATCTTGCTCTGTCTATTTTGGTTTGTCTTTCCTTCTATCTTGCACTGTCTTTCCGTCTATCTTGCACTGTCTTTCCGTCTATCTTACACTGTCTTTCCGTCTATCTTGCAAAGTCTTTCCGTCTATCTTGCTCTGTCAATCTTGCATTGTCTTTCAGTTTATCTTGCACTGTCATTTTAACTATCTTGCAATGTCTTTCTGTCTATCTTGCAATGTCTATTCGTCTGTCTTGCTATATTTTTCCGTCTATCTTGCAATGTCTTTCTGTCTATCTTGCATTGTCTTTCCGTCTATCTTGCACTGTCTTTCCGTCTATCTTGCACTGTCTTTTTGTCTATCTTGCACTGTCTTTCCGTCTATTTTGCTCTGTTTTTCTGTCTATCTTGCATTGTCTATTCGTCTGTCTTGCTCTATTTTTCCGTCTATCTTGCATTGTCTTTCCGTCTATCTTGCACTGTCTTTCCGTCTTTCTTGCACTGTCTTTCCGTCTATCTTGCAATGTCTTTCCGTCTATTTTGCAATGTCTTTCCGCCTAACTTGCTTTGTCTATCTTGCAGTTTATTTCAGTATATCTTGCACTGTCATTTAATCCATCTTGTAATGTCTTTTTGTCTATCTTGCATTGTCTTTCCGTCTATCTTGCACTGTCTTTCCGTCTATCTTGCACTGTCTTTCCGTCTATCTTACACTATCTTTCCGTCTATCTTGCACTGTCTTTCTGTCTATCTTGCAAAGTCTTTCCATATATCTTGATCTGTCTATCTTGCAATGTCTTTTCGTCTATCTTGTATTGTCTTTCCGTCTATCTTGCACTGTCTTTCCGTCTTTCTTACACTGTCTTTCCGTCTATCTTGCACTGTCTTTCTGTGTATCTTGCAAAGTCTTTCCGTCTATCTTGTTCTGTCAATCTTGCATTGTCTTTTAGTTTATCTTGCACTGTCATTTTAACTATCTTGCAATGTCTTTCTGACTATCTTGCTATGTCTTTCTGTCTATCTTGCACTGTCTTTCCGTCTATCTTGCACTGTCCTTCCGATTTTCTTGCACTGTCTTTCCGTCTATATTGCTTTATTTTTCCGACTATCTTGCTTTGTCTATCTTGCATTGACTTTCCGTCTATCTTGCTCTGTCTTTTTGTCTATCTTGCACTGTCTTTCCCTCTATCTTACTCTGTTTTTCTGTCTATCTTGCAAAGTCTTTCCGTCTATCTTGCTCTGTCTATCTTGCATTGTCTTTCCGTCATATCTTGCAATGTCTTTCCGTCTATCTTGCAATGTCTTTCCGCCTAACTTGCTTTGTCTATCTTGCCGTTTATTTCAGTATATCTTGCACTGTAATTTTATCTATCTTGCATTGTCTTTCCGTCTATCCTCCACTGTCTTTCCGTCTATCTTACACTGTCTTTCCGTCTATCTTGCACTGTCTTTCCGTCTATCTTGCTCTGTCAATCTTGCATTGTCTTTCATTATATCTTGCACTGTCATTTTATCTATCTTGCAATGTCTTTCTGTCTATCTTGCAATATCTTTTTGTCTATCTTGCAATATCTATTCGTCTGTCTTGCTCTATTTTTCCGTCTATCTTGCTCTGTCTATTTTGGGTTGTCTTTCCTTCTATCTTGCACTGTCTTTCCGTCTATCTTGCACTGTCTTTCCGTCTATCTTACACTGTCTTTCCATCTATCTTGCAAAGTATTCCGTCTATCTTGCTCTGTCAATCTTGCATTGTCTTTCAGTATATCTTGCACTGTCATTTTATCTATCTTGCAATGTCTTTCTGTCTATCTTGCACTGTCTTTCCGTCTATCTTGCAATGTCTTTCCGTCTTTCTTGCTCTGTTTTTCTATCTATCTTATAATGTCTTTCTGTCTATCTTGCAAAGTCTTTCCGTATATCTTGCTCTGTCTATCTTGCAATGTCTTTTCGTCTATCTTGTATTGTCTTTCCGTCTATCTTGCACTGTCTTTCCGTCTATCTTGCACTGTCTTTCTGTCTATCTTGCACTGTCTTTCCGACTTTCTTGCACTGTCTTTCTGTCTATCTTGTACTGTCTTTCCGATTTTCTTGCACTGTTTTTCCGTCTATATTGCTCTATTTTTCCGTCTATCTTGCTTTGTCTATCTTGCATTGACTTTCTGTCTATCTTGCACTGTCTTTCCGTCTATCTTGCACTGTCTTTCCGTCTATCTTGCAATGTCTTTCTGCCTATCTTGCTCTGTCAATCTTGCATTGTCTTTCATTATATCTTGCACTGTCATTTTATCTATCTTGCATTGTCTTTCCGTCTATCCTGCACTGTCTTTCCATCTATCTTACACTGTCTTTCCGTCTATCTTGCACTGTCTTTCCGTCTATCTTGCTCTGTCAATCTTGCATTGTCTTTCATTATATCTTGCACTGTCATTTTATCTATCTTGCAATGTGTTTCTGTCTATCTTGCAATATCTTTTTGTCTATCTTGCAATGTCTATTCGTCTGTCTTGCTCTATTTTTCCGTCTATCTTGCTCCGTCTATTTTGGGTTGTCTTTCCATCTAGCTTGCACTGTCTTTCCGTCTATCTTGCACTGTCTTTCCGTCTATCTTACACTGTCTTTCCGTCTATCTTGCAAAGTCTTTCCGTCTATCTTGCTCTGTCAATCTTGCATTGTCTTTCATTATATCTTGCACTGTCATTTTATCTATCTTGCAATGTCTTTTTATCTATCTTGCACTGTCTTTCTGTCTATCTTGCAATGTCTATTCGTCTGACTTGATCTATTTTTCCGCCTATCTTGTTCTGTCTATTTTGGATTGTCTTTCCGTCTATCTTACAATGTCTTTCTGTCTATCTTGCAAAGTCTTTCCGTCTATCTTGCTCTGTCAATCTTGCAATGTCTTTTAGTATATCTTGCACTGTCATTTTATCTATTTTGCAATGTCTTTCTGTCTATCTTGCAATGTCTTTCTGTCTATCTTGCAATGTCTTTCTGTCTATCTTGCAATGTCTATTCGTCTGTCTTGATCTATCTTTCAGCCTATCTTGTTCTATCTGTTTTGGATTATCTTTCCGTCTATCTTACAATGTCTTTCTGTCTATCTTGCAAATTCTTTCCGTCTATCTTGCTCTGTCTATATTGCATTGTCTTTCCTTCTATCTTACACTGTCTGTCCGTCTATCTTGCACTGTCTTTCTGTGTATCTTGCAAAGTCTTTCCGTCTATCTTGCTCTGTTAATCTTGCATTGTCTTTCAGTTTATCTTGCTGTGTCATTTTAACTATCTTGCAATGTGTTTCTGTCTATCTTGCACTGTCTCTCCGTCTCTCTTGCTCTGTTTTTCTGTCTATCTTACACTGTCTTTCCGTCTATCTTGCACTGTCTTTCCGTCTATCTTGCTCTGTCAATCTTGCATTGTCTTTCATTATATCTTGCACTGTCATTTTATCTATCTTGCAATGTCTTTCTGTCTATCTTGCAATATCTTTTTGTCTATCTTGCAATGTCTATTCGTCTGTCTTGCTCTATTTTTCCGTCTATCTTGCTCTGTCTATTTTGGTTTGTCTTTCCTTCTATCTTGCACTGTCTTTCCGTCTATCTTACACTGTCTTTCCGTCTATCTTGCAAAGTCTTTCCGTCTATCTTGCTCTGTCAATCTTGCATTGTCTTTCAGTTTATCTTGCACTGTCATTTTAACTGTCTTGCAATGTCTTTCTGTCTATCTTGCAATGTCTATTCGTCTGTCTTGCTATATCTTTCCGTCTATCTTGCACTGTCTTTTTGTCTATCTTGCACTGTCTTTCCGTCTATTTTGCTCTGTTTTTCTGTCTATCTTGCATTGTCTATTCGTCTGTCTAGCTCTATTTTTCCGTCTATCTTGCATTGTCTTTCCGTCTATCTTGCACTGTCTTTCCGTCTTTCTTGCACTGTCTTTCCGTCTATCTTGCAATGTCTTTCCGTCTATTTTGCAATGTCTTTCCGCCTAACTTGCTTTGTCTATCTTGCAGTTTATTTCAGTATATCTTGCACTGTCATTTAATCCATCTTGTAATGTCTTTTTGTCTATCTTGCATTGTCTTTCCGTCTATCTTGCACTGTCTTTCCGTCTATCTTGCACTGTCTTTCCGTCTATCTTACACTGTCTTTCCGTCTATCTTGCACTGTCTTTCTGTCTATCTTGCAAAGTCTTTCCGTCTATCTTGTTCTGTCAATCTTGCATTGTCTTTTAGTTTATCTTGCACTGTCATTTTAACTATCTTGCAATGTCTTTCTGACTATCTTGCTATGTCTTTCTGTCTATCTTGCACTGTCTTTCCGTCTATCTTGCACTGTCATTTTATCTATCTTGCAATGTCTTTCTGTCTATCTTGCAATATCTTTTTGTCTATCTTGCAATATCTATTCGTCTGTCTTGCTCTATTTTTCCGTCTATCTTGCTCTGTCTATTTTGGGTTGTCTTTCCTTCTATCTTGCACTGTCTTTCCGTCTATCTTACACTGTCTTTCCGTCTATCTTGCACTGTCTTTCCGTCTATCTTGCTCTGTCAATCTTGCATTGTCTTTCATTATATCTTGCACTGTCATTTTATCTATCTTGCAATGTCTTTCTGTCTATCTTGCAATATCTTTTTGTCTATCTTGCAATATCTATTCGTCTGTCTTGCTCTATTTTTCCGTCTATCTTGCTCTGTCTATTTTGGGTTGTCTTTCCTTCTATCTTGCACTGTCTTTCCGTCTATCTTACACTGTCTTTCCGTCTATCTTGCAAAGTCTTTCCGTCTATCTTGCTCTGTCAATCTTGCATTGTCTTTCAGTTTATCTTGCACTGTCATTTTAACTATCTTGCAATGTCTTTCTGTCTATCTTGCAATGTCTATTCGTCTGTCTTGCTCTATTTTTCCGTCTATCTTGCAATGTCTTTCTGTCTATCTTGCATTGTCTTTCCATCTATCTTGCACTGTCTTTCCGTCTATCTTGCAATGTCTTTTTGTCTATCTTGCACTGTCTTTCCGTCTATTTTGCTCTGTTTTTCTGTCTATCTTGCATTGTCTATTCGTCTGTCTTGCTCTATTTTTCCGTCTATCTTGCATTGTCTTTCCGTCTATCTTGCACTGTCTTTCCGTCTTTCTTGCACTGTCTTTCCGTCTATCTTGCAATGTCTTTCCGTCTATTTTGCAATGTCTTTCCGCCTAACTTGCTTTGTCTATCTTGCAGTTTATTTCAGTATATCTTGCACTGTCATTTAATCCATCTTGTAATGTCTTTTTGTCTATCTTGCATTGTCTTTCCGTCTATCTTGCACTGTCCTTCCGATTTTCTTGCACTGTCTTTCCGTCTATATTGCTTTATTTTTCCGACTATCTTGCTTTGTCTATCTTGCATTGACTTTCCGTCTATCTTGCTCTGTCTTTTTGTCTATCTTGCACTGTCTTTCCCTCTATTTTGCTCTGTTTTTCTGTCTATCTTGCAAAGTCTTTCCGTCTATCTTGCTCTGTCTATCTTGCATTGTCTTTCCGTCATATCTTGCAATGTCTTTCCGTCTATCTTGCAATGTCTTTCCACCTAACTTGCTTTGTCTATCTTGCCGTTTATTTCAGTATATCTTGCACTGTCATTTTATCTATCTTGCAATGTCTTTCTGTCTATCTTGCATTGTCTTTCCGTCTATCTTGCACTGTCTTTCCGTCTTTCTTGCTCTGTTTTTCTGTCTATCTTATAATGTCTTTCTGTCTATCTTGCACTGTCTTTCGTTCTATCTTGCTTTGTGTTTCCGTCTATTTTGCCTTGTTTTCCGTCTATCTTGCTCTGTTTTTCTGTCTGTCTTGCTCTGTCTATTTTGTATTGTCTTTCCGTCTATCTTGCCTTGTTTTCCGTCTATCTTGCTTTATCTATCTTACATTGTCTTTCCGTCCATCTTGCACTGTCTTTCCGTTTTTTTGCACTGTCTTTCCATCTAGCTTGCTCTATTTCTGCGTCTATCTTGCTTTGTCTATTTTGCATTGTCTTTCCGTGTATCTTGCTCTAATTTTCTGTCTATCTTGCAAAGTCTTTCCGTCTATCTTGCTCTGTCTATCTTGCATTGCCTTTCCATCCATCTTGCATGGTCTTTCTGTCTATCTTGCACTGTCTTTCTGTCTAACTTGCACTGTCTTTACGTCTATCTTGCCTTGTCTCTTTTAGATTGTCTTTCTGTCTCTCTTAATCTGTCTTTCCATCTATCTTGCTGTATTTTTCCATCTATCTTGCTCTGTCTATTTGGGTTTCTCTTTCAGTCTATCTTGGAATGTATTTCCGTTTATCTTGCATTGTCTTTTTAGCTATTTTGCAAACTCTTTCCGTCTAACTTGCTCTGTCTCTCTTGCACTGTCTTTCCGTCTATCTTGCAATGTCTTTCTGTCTATCTTGCAATGTCTTTCCGTCTATCTTGCCCTGTCTATCTTGCATTGTCTTTCAGTGTATCTTGCACTGTCTTTTTATCTACCTTGCAATGCCTTTCTGTTTATCTTGCAATGTCTTTCTATCTATTTTGCAATGTCTTTCCGTCTATCTTTCCGATTTTTTTGCACTGTCTTTCCATCTATATTGCTCTATTTTTCCGTCTATCTTGCTTTGTCTATCTTGCATTGTATTTCCGTCTATCTTGCACTGTCTTTCTTGCATTGTCTTTTCGTCTATCTTGCATTGTCTTTCCGTCTATCTTACACTGTCTTTCCGTCTATCTTGCACAGTCTTTCTGTCTATCTTGCAAAGTCTTTTCGTCTATCTTGCTCTGTTTATCTTGCAATGTCTATTCGTCTCTCTTGATCTATTTTTCCGCCTATCTTATTCTATCTATTTTGGATTATCTTTCCGTCTATCTTACAATGTCTTTCTGTCTATCTTGCAAAGTCTTTCCGTCTATCTTGCTCTGACTATATTGCATTGTCTTTTTCGTCTATCTTGTATTGTCTTTCCGTCTATCTTGCACTGTCTTTCCGTCTATCTTGCACTGTCTTTATTTCTATCTTACACTGTCTTTCCGTCTATCTTGCACTGTCTTTCTGTGTATCTTGCATAGTCTTTCCGTCTATCTTGCTCTGTCAATCTTGCATTGTCTTTCAGTTTATCTTGCACTGTCTTTCCGTCTTTCTTGCACTGTCATTTTATCTATCTTTCAATGTCTTTCTGTCTATCTTGCATTGTCTTTCCGTCTATCTTGCACTGTCTTTCCGTCTTTCTTGCACTGTCATTTTATCTATCTTGCAATGTCTTTCTGTCTATCTTGCATTTTCTTTCCGTCTATCTTGCCCTGTTTTTCCGTCTTTCTTACACTGTCTTTCTGTGTATCTTGCAAAGTCTTTACGTCTATCTTGCTCTGTCAATCTTGCATTGTCTTTCAGTTTATCTTCCACTGTCATTTTAACTATCTTGCAATGTCTTTCTGTCTATCTTGCAATGTCTATTCGTCTGCTTTGTTCTATTTTTCCGTCTATCTTGCAATGTCTTTCTGTCTATCTTGCATTGTCTTTCCGTCTATCTTGCACTGTCTTTCCGTCTATCTTGCACTGTCTTTTTGTCTATCTTGCACTGTCTTTCCGTTTATTTTGCTCTGTTTTTCTGTCTATCTTGCAAAGTCTTTCCGTCTATCTTGCTCTGTCTATCTTGCAATGTCTTTCCGTCTATTTTGCAATTTCTTTCCGCCTAACTTGCTTTGTCTATCTTGCAGTTTATTTCAGTATATCTTGCACTGTCATTTTATCTATCTTGTAATGTCTTTTTGTCTATCTTGCATTGTCTTTCCGTCTATCTTGCACTGTCTTTCTGTCTATCTTGCTCTGTTTTTCTTTCTATCTTATAATGTCTTTCTGTCTATCTTGCAAAGTCTTTCCATATATCTTGCTCTGTCTATCTTGCAATGTCTTTTCGTCTATCTTGTATTGTCTTTCCGTCTATCTTGCACTGTCTTTCCGTCTATCTTACACTGTCTTTCCGTCTATCTTGCACTGTCTTTCTGTGTATCTTGCAAAGTCTTTCCGTCTATATTGCTCTATTTTTCCATCTATCTTGCTTTGTCTATCTTGCATTGACTTTCCGTCTATCTTGCTCTGTCTTTTTGTCTATCTTGCACTGTCTTTCCCTCTATTTTGCTCTGTTTTTCTGTCTATCTTGCAAAGTCTTTCCGTCTATCTTGCTCTGTCTATCTTGCATTGTCTTTCCGTCATATCTTGCAATGTCTTTCCGTCTATCTTGCAATGTCTTTCCGCCTAACTTGCTTTGTCTATCTTGCAGTTTATTTCAGTATATCTTGCACTGTCATTTTATCTATCTTGCAATGTCTTTCTGTCTATCTTGCATGGTCTTTCCGTCTATCTTGCACTGTCTTTCCGTCTTTCTTGCTCTGTTTTTCTGTCTATCTTATAATGTCTTTCTGTCTATCTTGCAAAGTCTTTCCGTATATCTTGCTCTGTCTATCTTGCAATGTCTTTTCGTCTATCTTGTATTGTCTTTCCGTCTATCTTACACTGTCTTTCCGTCTATCTTGCACTGTCTTTCCGTCTATCTTGCACTGTCTTTCCGTCTATCTTACACTGTCTTTCCGTCTATCTTGCACTGTCTTTCTGTGTATCTTGCAAAGTCTTTCCGTCTATCTTGTTCTGTCAATCTTGCATTGTCTTTTAGTTTATCTTGCACTGTCATTTTAACTATCTTGCAATGTCTTTCTGTCTATCTTGCAATGTCTTTCTGTCTATCTTACACTGTCTTTCCGTCTATATTGCACTGTCTTTCCGTCTATCTTACACTGTCTTTCCATCTATCTTGCACTGTCTTTCTGTGTATCTTGCAAAGTCTTTCCAACTATCTTGTTCTGTCAATCTTGCATTGTCTTTTAGTTTATCTTGCACTGTCATTTTAACTATCTTGCAATGTCTTTCTGTCTATCTTGCAATGTCTTTCTGTCTATCTTACACTGTCTTTCCGTCTATCTTGCACTGTCTTTCCGTCTATCTTACACTGTCTTTCCATCTATCTTGCACTGTCTTTCCGTCTTTCTTGCACTGTCTTTCCGTCTATCTTGCAATGTCTTTCCGTCTATCTTGCAATGTCTTTCCGCCTAACTTGCTTTGTCTATCTTGCAGTTTATTTCAGTATATCTTGCACTGTCATTTTATCTATCTTGTAATGTCTTTCTGTCTATCTTGCATTGTCTTTCCGTCTATCTTGCACTGTCTTTCCGTCTTTCTTGCTCTGTTTTTCTGTCTATCTTATAATGTCTTTCTGTCTATCTTGCAAAGTCTTTCCGTATATCTTGCTCTGTCTATCTTGCATTGTCTTTTCGTTTATCTTGTATTGTCTTTCCGTCTATCTTGCACTGTCTTTCCGTCTATCTTGCACTGTCTTTCCGTCTATCTTACACTGTCTTTCCGTCTATATTGCACTGTCTTTCTGTCTATCTTGCAAAGTCTTTCCGTATATCTTGCTCTGTCTATCTTGCATTGTCTTTTCGTTTATCTTGCAATGTCTTTCTGTCTATCTTGCAATGTCTTTAAGTCTATCTTACACTGTCTTTCCGTCTATCTTTCACTGTCTTTCCATCTATCTTGCACTGTCTTTCTGTGTATCTTGCAAAGTCTTTCCGTCTATCTTGTTCTGTCAATCTTGCATTGTCTTTCAGTTTATCTTGCACTGTCATTTTAACTATCTTGCAATGTCTTTCTGTCTATCTTGCATTGTCTTTCCGTCATATCCTGCACTGTCTTTCCGTCTTTCTTGCTCTATTTTTCCGTCTATCTTGCACTGTCTTTCCGTCTATCTTGCACTGTCTTTCCGATTTTCTTGCACTGTCTTTCCGTCTATATTGCTCTATTTTTCCGTCTATCTTGCTTTGTCTATCTTGCATTGACTTTCCGTCTATCTTGCTCTGTCTATCTTGCATTGTCTTTCCGTCATATCTTGCACTGTCTTTCCATCTTTCTTGCACTGTCTTTCCGTCTATCTTGCAATGTCTTTCGTCTATCTTGCAATGTCTTTACGCCTAACTTGCTTTGTCTATCTAGCAGTTTATTTCAGTATATCTTGCACTGTCATTTTATCTATCTTGCAATGTCTTTCTGTCTATCTTGCATTGTCTTTCCGTCTATCTTGCACTGTCTTTCCGTCTATCTTGCACTGTCTTTTTGTCTATCTTGCACTGTCTTTCCATCTATTTTGCTCTGTTTTTCTGTCTATCTTGCAAAGTCTTTCCGTCTATCTTGCACTGTCTATCTTGCATTGTCTTTCCGTCTATCTTGCACTGTCTTTCCGTCTATCTTGCAATGTCTTTCCGTCTATTTTGCAATGTCTTTTCGCCTAACTTGCTTTGTCTATCTTGCAGTTTATTTCAGTATATCTTGCTCTGTTTTTCTATTTATCTTATAATGTCTTTCTGTCTATCTTGCAAAGTCTTTCCATATATCTTGGCTCTGTCTATATTGCATTGTCTTTTCGTCTATCTTGTATTGTCTTTCCGTCTATCTTGCACTGTCTTTCCGTCTATATTGCACTGTCTTTCCTTCTGTCTTACACTGTCTTTCCGTCTATCTTGCACTGTCTTTCTGTGTATCTTGCAAAGTCTTTCCGTCTATCTTGCTCTGTCAATCTTGCATTGTCTTTCAGTTTATCTTGCACTGTCATTTTAACTATCTTGCAATGTCTTTCTGTCTATCTTGCAATGTCTATTTGTCTGTCTTGCTCTATTTTTCCGTCTATCTTGCACTGTCTTTCCGTCTATCTTGCACTGTCTTTCCGTCTATCTTAAACTGTCCTTCCGATTTTCTTGCACTGTCTTTCCGTTTATATTGCTCTATTTTTCCGTCTATCTTGCTTTGTCTATCTTGTATTGACTTTCCGTCTATCTTGCTCTGTCTTTTTGTCTATCTTGCAATGTCTTTCCCTCTATTTTGCTCTTTTTTTTGTCTATCTTGCAAAGTCTTTCCGTCTATCTTGCTCTGTCTATCTTGCATTGTCTTTCCGTCATATCTTGCACTGTCTTTCCGTCTTTCTTGAACTGTCTTTCCGTCTATCTTGCAATGTCTTTCCGCCTAACTTGCTTTGTCTATCTTGCAGTTTATTTCAGTATATCTTGCACTGTCATTTTATCTATCTTGCAATGTCTTTCTGTCTATCTTGCACTGTCTTTCCGTCTATCTTAAACTGTCCTTCCGATTTTCTTGCACTGTCTTTCCGTTTATATTGCTCTATTTTTCCGTCTATCTTGCTTTGTCTATCTTGTATTGACTTTCCGTCTATCTTGCTCTGTCTTTTTGTCTATCTTGCAATGTCTTTCCCTCTATTTTGCTCTTTTTTTTGTCTATCTTGCAAAGTCTTTCCGTCTATCTTGCTCTGTCTATCTTGCATTGTCTTTCCGTCATATCTTGCACTGTCTTTCCGTCTTTCTTGAACTGTCTTTCCGTCTATCTTGCAATGTCTTTCCGCCTAACTTGCTTTGTCTATCTTGCAGTTTATTTCAGTATATCTTGCACTGTCATTTTATCTATCTTGCAATGTCTTTCTGTCTATCTTGCATTGTCTTTCCGTCATATCTTGCACTGTCTTTCCGTCTTTCTTGCTCTATATTTCCGTCTATCTTGCACTGTCTTTCCGTCTATCTTGCACTGTCTTTCCGATTTTCTTGCACTGTCTTTCCGTCTATATTGCTCTATTTTTCCGTCTATCTTGCTTTGTCTATCTTGCATTGACTTTCCATCTATCTTGCTCTGTCTTTTTGTCTATCTTGCACTGTCTTTCCGTCTATCTTGCTCTGTCTATCTTGCATTGTCTTTCCGTCATATCTTGCACTGTCTTTTCGTCTATCTTGCACTGTCTTTTTGTCTATCTTGCACTGTCTTTCCATCTATTTTGCTCTGTTTTTCTGTCTATCTTGCACTGTCTTTCCGTCTTTCTTGCTCTATATTTCCGTCTATCTTGCACTGTCTTTCCGTCTATCTTGCACTGTCTTTCCGATTTTCTTGCACTGTCTTTCCGTCTATATTGCTCTATTTTTCCGTCTATCTTGCTTTGTCTATCTTGCATTGACTTTCCATCTATCTTGCTCTGTCTTTTTGTCTATCTTGCACTGTCTTTCCGTCTATCTTGCTCTGTCTATCTTGCATTGTCTTTCCGTCTATCTTGCACTGTCTTTCCGTCTATCTTGCAATGTCTTCCCTTCTATTTTGCAATGTCTTTCTGCCTAACTTGCTTTGTCTATCTTGCAGTTTATTTCAGTATATCTTGCACTGTCATTTTATCTATCTTGCAATGTCTTTCTGTCTATCTTGCTCTGTTTTTCTATCTATCTTATAATGTCTTTCTGTCTGTCTTGCAAAGTCTTTCCGTATATCTTGCTCTGTCTATCTTGCAATGTCTTTTCGTCTATCTTGTATTGTCTTTCCGTCTATCTTGCACTGTCTTTCCGTCTATCTTGCACTGTCTTTCCGACTTTCTTGCACTGTCTTTCTGTCTATCTTGCACTGTCTTTCCGATTTTCTTGCACTGTTTTTCCGTCTATATTGCTCTATTTTTCCGTCTATCTTGCTTTGTCTATCTTGCATTGACTTTCCGTCTATCTTGCACTGTCTTTCCGTCTAGTTTGCACTGTCTTTCCGTCTATCTTGCAATGTCTTTCTGCCTATCTTGCTTTGTCTATCTTACAGTGTATTTCAGTATATCTTGCACTGTCATTTTATCTATCTTGCATTGTCTTTTCGTCTATCCTGCACTGTCTTTCCGTCTATCTTACACTGTCTTTCCGTCTATCTTGCACTGTCTTTCCGTCTATCTTGCTCTGTCAATCTTGCATTGTCTTTCATTATATCTTGCACTGTCATTTTATCTATCTTGCAATGTGTTTCTGTCTATCTTGCAATATCTTTTTGTCTATCTTGCAATGTCTATTCGTCTGTCTTGCTCTATTTTTCCGTCTATCTTGCTCCGTCTATTTTGGGTTGTCTAGCTTGCACTGTCTTTCCGTCTATCTTGCACTGTCTTTCCGTCTATCTTACACTGTCTTTCCGTCTATCTTGCAAAGTCTTTCCGTCTATCTTGCTCTGTCAATCTTGCATTGTCTTTCATTATATCTTGCACTGTCATTTTATCTATCTTGCAATGTCTTTTTATCTATCTTGCACTGTCTTTCTGTCTATCTTGCAATGTCTATTCGTCTGTCTTGATCTATTTTTCCGCCTATCTTGTTCTGTCTATTTTGGATTGTCTTTCCGTCTATCTTACAATGTCTTTCTGTCTATCTTGCAAAGTCTTTCCGTCTATCTTGCTCTGTCAATCTTGCATTGTCTTTTAGTATATCTTGCACTGTCATTTTATCTATTTTGCAATGTCTTTCTGTCTATCTTGCAATGTCTTTCTGTCTATCTTGCAATGTCTTTCTGTCTATCTTGCAATGTCTATTCGTCTGTCTTCATCTATCTTTCCGCCTATTTTGTTCTATCTGTTTTGGATTATCTTTCCGTCTATCTTACAATGTCTTTCTGTCTATCTTGCAAAGTCTTTCCGTCTATCTTGCTCTGTCTATATTGCATTGTCTTTTCGTCTATCTTTGTCACGGGCACTAGGAGTCTTTACCCAGTGATCACCAGGTGATAGGCTTACCAGAGCAGTATAGATGGTAATATGGTACTCTGGTAGCAGGGTGATCACGGAACAGGAAATAACAGATGATGGAGATGCTCAGGAAAGTCTATGACTAGCAGCACTGGTAATATGGATGTAGAAATACACGAGGAACTGTATGGACAAAGGACACGTGAAGGTAGTCAGTGGTCTGCGGTAGCAAGTTGTACCACTGCTATAGTGAGGAGGAATGTCCAACAGAAACGAGGAGGTGGTGAGAGTCAGCGGTCTGCGGATAGCAAGTTGTACCACTGCTATGTGAGGGGATACTGGAACAGGTGACACAGGAAACAGGGATCAGTGGTCTGCCTCTAGCAAGTTGTACCACTGAATATATATGTGAGGAGGAGCACGGGGAGAGACTGCAATACAGGGGATACACGGGCACCTTAAACTTGATCCACAATAACATGCACAATATATTAATGACTGAACAGCACTGCAATAATAGAAATTCACTTGAGGTAATCCGGCACAAGATAACACAGTCAATGATGGCAATAGTCTCAGCGGATAGTAAACTCCAGAGGAGAACAAACTCAGTCCAGCAAGATATGCAATACACCAGCACAGTCAATGAGAAGTATGCATACCGTGGTTCAGAAGCAGGCTGTCAGACAGGAGTGCAGAGATACCTGAACGGCTGGAGGCCGGCAGGATGCGAAGTCCCTGGAGGGGTGAAGCGGTAATCCAGTAGGTGCAGCACACAGGTAGGTAGACTAGCAGGGGAACAAATACTCAGGAAGCAGTAGTATGTAGGACTGGACTCCAGGAGGACCCTGAAGAGTAGCGCTGATCTAGATGAGATGAAAACAGTGAGGCGCAGATCCGATGCAGACTGGCGAGTAGAGACCAGCGGGAACACGGAGAAGCACGGAGAGCGGGTCAGCTGTTGTAGGACGAGTAGAACTGAGAAGTAGCAGCAGCAGGACTCTGCAGATACACGGAGGTAGCGGATGGCAACCAGCAGGTGCAGCAACGATGAAACACGGGAGAGCAGAGCTGAGCTGGAACTGTTGAGCACGGAGAGTAGCGGATAGGAATCAGTTGTAGCAGTCTCGAGGAAACACGGGAGAGATGAGATGAGCTGAAGACTGAAGCGCACGGAGGCAGCGGATAGGAATCAGCCAAACAGTCACTATGAAACACAGGCGAATTGAAGTAGATTGAAGACTGTAGTGCACGGAGGCAGCGGATAGGAATCAGCTAACAGTCACGATGGCACACAGGTGAGTTGAAGTAGATTGACGACTGTAGTGCACGGAGGCAGCGGATAGGAATCAGCTAACAGTCACGATGATACATAGCAGAGTTGAAGTGGTTTGAAGACTGTAGTGCACGGAGGCAGCGGATAGGAATCAGCTAACAGTCACGATGGCACACAGGTGAGTTGAAGTAGATTGAAGACTGTAGTGCACGGAGGCAGCGGATAGGAATCAGCTAACAGTCACGATGATACATAGCAGAGTTGAAGTGGTTTAAAGACTGTAGTGCACGGAGGCAGCGGATAGGAATCAGCTAACAGTCACGATGATACACAGGAGGGTTGAAGTGGCTTGAAGACTGTAGTGCACGGAGGCAGCGGATAGGAATCAGCTAACAGTCACGATGATACTCAGGAGGGTTAAAGTGGCTAGGAAACCACAGGAGTAGAAGTGGTCTGGAAACCACAGGGGTAGAAGTGGTTTGGAAACCACAGGGGTAGAAGTGGTTTGGAAACCACAGGAATCAGCAGCGCTGAATACACGAGAAAACACCTTCAGAGGCTCATGGGAATGAGACTCCAAGATCAGGCAACGTGGTATTGACCACAGGTGCTTAATATAGGGAGTGTTGCCTGATCTGCCAATTAAGTTAAAGGAACAGGTACTGAAGGGTTAGAAAGGGCTGCGCATGCGCAGACCCTCAGGATGGAGGACGGCCACGGTTCCTAAATATACGGGAAGAAGCACTCACAGTCCGGTGAGTGACAATCTTGTATTGTCTTTCCGTCTATCTTGCACTGTCTTTCCGTCTATATTGCACTGTCTTTCCTTCTATCTTACACTGTCTTTCCGTCTATCTTGCACTGTCTTTCTGTGTATCTTGCAAAGTCTTTCCGTCTATCTTGCTCTGTCAATCTTGCATTGTCTTTCAGTTTATCTTGCTCTGTCATTTTAACTATCTTGCAATGTGTTTCTGTCTATCTTGCAATGTCTATTCGTCTGTCTTGCTCTATTTTTCCGTCTATCTTGCACTGTCTTTCCGTCTATCTTGCACTGTCTTTCCGTCTATCTTGCACTGTCTTTCCGTCTATCTTGCACTGTCCTTCCGATTTTCTTGCACTGTCTTTCCGTCTATATTGCTCTATTTTTCCGTCTATCTTGCTTTGTCTATCTTGCATTGACTTTCCGTCTATCTTGCACTGTCTTTCCCTCTATTTTGCTCTGTTTTTTTTTCTATCTTGCAAAGTCTTTCCATCTATCTTGCTCTGTCTATCTTGCATTGTCTTTCCGTCATATCTTGCACTGTCTTTCCGTCTTTCTTGCACTGTCTTTCCGTCTATCTTGCAATGTCTTTCCGCCTAACTTGCTTTGTCTATCTTGCAGTTTATTTCAGTATATCTTGCACTGTCATTTTATTTATCTTGCAATGTTTTTCTGTCTATCTTGCATTGTCTTTCCGTCATATCTTGCACTGTCTTTCCGTCTTTCTTGCTCTATTTTTCTGTCTATCTTGCACTGTCTTTCCGTCTATCTTGCACTGTCTTTCCGTCTATCTTGCACTGTCTTTCCGATTTTCTTGCACTGTCTTTCCGTCTATATTGCTCTATTTTTCCGTCTATCTTGCTTTGTCTATCTTGCATTGACTTTCCGTCTATCTTGCTCTGTCTTTTTCTCTATCTTGCACTGTCTTTCCGTCTATCTTGCTCTGTCTATCTTGCATTGTCTTTCCGTCATATCTTTCACTGTCTTTCCATCTTTCTTGCACTGTCTTTCCGTCTATCTTGCACTGTCTTTCCGTCTATCTTGCACTGTCTTTTTGTCTATCTTGCACTGTCTTTCCATCTATTTTGCTCTGTTTTTCTGTCTATCTTGCAAAGTCTTTCCGTCTATCTTGCACTGTCTATCTTGCATTGTCTTTCCGTCTATCTTGCACTGTCTTTCCGTCTATCTTGCAATGTCTTTCCGTCTATTTTGCAATGTCATTTCACCTAACTTGCTTTGTCTATCTTGCAGTTTATTTCAGTATATCTTGCACTGTTATTTTATCTATCTTGCAATGTCTTTTCGTCTATCTTGTATTGTCTTTCCGTCTATCTTGCACTGTCTTTCCGTCTATCTTGCACTGTCTTTCCGACTATCTTGCACTGTCTTTCTGTCTATCTTGCACTGTCTTTCCGATTTTCTTGCACTGTTTTTCCGTCTATATTGCTCTATTTTTCCGTCTATCTTGCTTTGTCTATCTTGCATTGACTTTCCGTCTATCTTGCACTGTCTTTCCGTCTATCTTGCACTGTCTTTCCGTCTATCTTGCAATGTCTTTCCTCCTATCTTGCTTTTTCTATCTTACAGTGTATTTTAGTATATCTTGCACTGTCATTTTATCTATCTTGCATTGTCTTTCCGTCTATCCTGCACTGTCTTTCCGTCTATCTCACACTGTCTTTCCGTCTTTCTTGCACTGTCTTTCTGTCTATCTTGCACAGTCTTTCCGTCTATCTTGCTCTGTCAATCTTGCATTGTCTTTCATTATATCTTGCACTGTCATTTTATCTATCTTGCAATGTCTTTTTCTCTATCTTGCACTGTCTTTCTGTCTATCTTGCAATGTCTATTTGTCTGTCTTGATCTATTTTTCCGCCTATCTTGTTCTGTCTATTTTGGATTGTCCTTCTGTCAATCTTGCAATGTCTTTCTGTCTATCTTGCATTGTCTTTCCGTCTATCTTGCACTGTCTTTCCGTCTTTCTTGCTCTGTTTTTCAATCTATCTTATAATGTCTTTCTGTCTATCTTGCAAAGTCTTTCCGTATATCTTGCTCTGTCTATCTTGCAATGTCTTTTCGTCTATCTTGTATTGTCTTTCCGTCTATCTTGCACTGTCTTTCCGTCTATCTTGCACTGTCTTTCCGTCTATCTTGCACTGTCTTTCCGACTATCTTGCACTGTCTTTTTGTTTATCTTGCACTGTCTTTCCGATTTTCTTGCACTGTTTTTCCGTCTATATTGCTCTATTTTTCCGTCTATCTTGCTTTGTCTATCTTGCATTGACTTTCCGGCTATCTTGCACTGTCTTTCCGTCTATCTTGCACTGTCTTTCCGTCTATCTTGCAATGTCTTTCCGCCTATCTTGCTTTGTCTATCTTGCAGTGTATTTCAGTATATCTTGCACTGTCATTTTATCTATCTTGCATTGTCTTTCCGCCTATCCTGCACTGTCTTTCCGTCTATCTTACACTGTCTTTCCGTCTATCTTGAAAAAAAGACTTTCCGTCTATCTTGCTCTGTCAATCTTGCGTTGTCTTTCATTATATCTTGCACTGTCATTTTATCTATCTTGCAATGTCTTTTTGTCTATCTTGCACTGTCTTTCTGTCGATCTTGCAATGTCTATTCGTCTGTCTTGATCTATTTTTCCGCCTATCTTGTTCTGTCTATTTTGGATTGTCTTTCCGTCTATCTTACAATGTCTTTCTGTCTATCTTGCAAAGTCTTTCCGTCTATCTTGCTCTGTCAATCTTGCATTGTCTTTTAGTATATCTTGCACTGTCATTTTATCTATTTTGCAATGTCTTTCTGTCTATCTTGCAATGTCTTTCTGTCTATCTTGCAAAGTCTATTCGTCTGTCTTGATCTATCTTTCCGCCTATCTTGTTCTATCTATTTTGGATTATCTTTCCGTCTATCTTACAATGTCTTTCTGTCTATCTTGCAAAGTCTTTCCGTCTATCTTGCTCTGTCTATATTGCATTGTCTTTTCGTCTATCTTGTATTGTCTTTCCTTCTATCTTACACTGTCTTTCCGACTATCTTGCACTGTCTTTCTGTGTATCTTGCAAAGTCTTTCCATCTATCTTGCTCTGTCAATCTTGCATTGTCTTTCAGTTTATCTTGCACTGTCATTTTAACTATCTTGCAATGTCTTTCTGTCTATCTTGCAATGTCTATTCGTCTGTCTTGCTCTATTTTTCCGTCTATCTTGCACTGTCTTTCCGTCTATCTTGCACTGTCTTTCCGTCTATCTTAAACTGTCCTTCCGATTTTCTTGCACTGTCTTTCCGTTTATATTGCTCTATTTTTCCGTCTATCTTGCTTTGTCTGTCTTGTATTGACTTTCCGTCTATCTTGCTCTCTCTTTTTGTCTATCTTGCACTGTCTTTCCCTCTATTTTGCTCTTGTTTTTGTCTATCTTGCAAAGTCTTTCCGTCTATCTTGCTCTGTCTATCTTGCATTGTCTTTCCGTCATATCTTGCACTGTCTTTCCGTCTTTCTTGCACTGTATTTCCGTCTATCTTGCAATGTCTTTCCGCCTAACTTGCTTTGTCTATCTTGCAGTTTATTTCAGTATATCTTGCACTGTGATTTTATCTATCTTGCACTGTCTTTCTGTCTATCTTGCCTTGTCTTTCCGTCATATCTTGCACTGTCTTTCCGTCTTTCTTGCTCTATTTTTCTGTCTATCTTGCACTGTCTTTCCGTCTATCTTGCACTGTCTTTCCGTCTATCTTGCACTGTCTTTCCGATTTTCTTGCACTGTCTTTCCGTCTATATTGCTCTATTTTTCCGTCTATCTTGCTTTGTCTATCTTGCATTGACTTTCCGTCTATCTTGCTCTGTCTTTTTCTCTATCTTGCACTGTCTTTCCGTCTATCTTGCTCTGTCTATCTTGCATTGTCTTTCCGTCATATCTTTCACTGTCTTTCCATCTTTCTTGCACTGTCTTTCCGTCTATCTTGCACTGTCTTTCCGTCTATCTTGCACTGTCTTTTTGTCTATCTTGCACTGTCTTTCCATCTATTTTGCTCTGTTTTTCTGTCTATCTTGCAAAGTCTTTCCGTCTATCTTGCACTGTCTATCTTGCATTGTCTTTCCGTCTATCTTGCACTGTCTTTCCGTCTATCTTGCAATGTCTTTCCGTCTATTTTGCAATGTCATTTCACCTAACTTGCTTTGTCTATCTTGCAGTTTATTTCAGTATATCTTGCACTGTTATTTTATCTATCTTGCAATGTCTTTCTGTCTATCTTGCATTGTCTTTCATTATATCTTGCACTGTCATTTTATCTATCTTGCAATGTGTTTCTGTCTATCTTGCAATATCTTTTTGTCTATCTTGCAATGTCTATTCGTCTGTCTTGCTCTATTTTTCCGTCTATCTTGCTCCGTCTATTTTGGGTTGTCTAGCTTGCACTGTCTTTCCGTCTGTGAAGATACCGGGTTTATCTGGCCCAGTGCTACCCAGTACCTTCTAGGATTCGTATGGTCACTCAGGCAAAATGCAGTTATAAAAATACAACAGTATATTTATTGTCATACAAACAACACTAGAATATTATGTACACACAGTAAATAAATGCCAGGCAGATTTACCACATCATCTGTCCCTTACCCCAATAACTTAAGGAGATATTGTCACCTGCTGTCCAGACTTCATGACCCATGGATCCCTCTCAGCTGCATATATATACTCGAGTTAGAAAACGACAATTCAAAACTCCATTTTGCACCTTCCTGAATGAAATCCAAGCATGACCACCCCTCCCCCCTGGAGTTGTTCCTTATATATCACAGGTCTAATTTCCACAGTCTTTCCCCTCCCTGGACAAACCCCTGCATCTATTCTACTTCCCCATTGGCCAGTGCAGGACTAGGGGGTTTGGACAGGGCAGTGGAGATGAGATGTCCTTTCACAGAAGCCCCCTGCTGGGATGCAGACAGAACGTCTGGACTAGTCCTAAGGAGAACAATTGATGCTTAATTGGCTTCCCCTACTTCCAAGGATAAGGTAGCAGTGAGCCCCTCCTAAAATTAACCCCTTACACTACTTTGTGATGTCACAGGGTCCCCAGCTGTTCCATGCTTCCTGTAGAGGAAGGAGGGGGGGGGAATGAATGCAGCTCAAGCCCTCTCACCTGTATCCTAGACACCACCTGATCTTTACCCATAACCCTCCTGGCTTCAGTTTAAGGACAATGAATAACATTACTTCAAGTTATCAATATACAATAAACAATATACATATGTACACTGAACTACAATGTCCCCTTAGCCACATGTTATTGGACAATGCAGTTATAGTCTGGTGAGCTGGGGAAACAAAAGAAGGCTATAAAAAGTATTTGCTATAATTCACATATCACCCTCGTTTTGTCACATTCCTCCCCTACTTTTTTTAGCCCTTGTTTCCCAGTGGCTCCCTAGCCCCAAGTAATCATTTCTTACAAGTCCAAAGTTTCTGGCCTGCTGTGGTTTCTCCTGGGTCTGATGGTAAGGTAGATAGCAGTACACAGTTCCTCTTTCTCCCACCAGGGTCCCATGGCTGCAGGCATATCTTCCCACCCAGCTGGAGTGGGGGTTTATGCTGTCCTGTGTCATAAGATGAGTCAACAATAAAACTGGGCCACTCCGGTGCACACATCCATGGTAGGAGAGTTGTAGTCAACCATCCCTTGGGTGCCTTGTCCACCCTTAATTGCCCAACTGAAAATAGTCCCTTGGCCTGTCCTTTGTTTCTGGAGGCCATGCTCCCCTCCCCTGCTACCACATCCAACTGTTGCACTACTTCCCTCTCCTCTGGCGCATCGGGGTAGTGTGAATCCTCATTGGACACAGACTTGTCCTCCTGGCAGCAAAACAAAGTGGATGGTCCAGTGCAGGCCTCTGGTATTGGGTCCTGGATTCCCAGATTTGGAGCTGGAGTGCGATGCATCAAAGCTGGTGGGGCTGGTGAATCTTGCTGTACTGGTGCCCTCTCAGACACCCACTCAGTCAACATCTCCTCATCTGCCAGTTCTGCATAGGGGAAGGCATAAGTGTAATTTTCCCAGGGCCCCATGGTAGTGGCCTCTGACATGACAATTCCTTTATCCTCTCCCATTAATTCTGTCCTACAGTCTGTAAACATGATTTCTGCTGAGATCATATGTTGTGCAAGTTTATGATTCTCTTCTGTCACAATTGGGTACAGCTGTACATCACTTGCCCCGGAGAGCACACATGCGGTATCCTGCGTTACTTCATTAAACAAATTCTTTTCAGGCACAACAGGGATGGATAACTGATCTTTTCTGTAATTCTGTTCTAACTCAGACACAGTCTCAGGTTCCAATAACACTGGCAAATTATCAGAAGATGCTGCTACATGGTACTTACTTGGTAGCTCTTTTCGATCCAAGTCACCAAATGGGAGAATTTCTCCTAATCCTTTCTGAGTAGTCGGAGGTACAACATCCTCACCAAGCAGTTCTTCTCCAGTCTCCCCCAAGATAGTAGCTTGGGCAACTGTATTTAATCCACTGGGATGGACCTCCCCCTGATTAACAGACTGAGCAGCCATCTTTTTAGAGTGTGACAAAAGATATTCCAATTGGCATTTTTCAGTATTCACTCGATAACACTGATCCTGCCACATTTCAGTGTCTGTAAATCCTTGCCGCCATACCTCATCCTCTGCTTCTTCAAAACTCTGTTGCAGACATTGCATTTGTTCCCAGAGAGGTATGTGGGGACCTAAAGTGAGCATCCATTTTCTATAAACACTAAAGGCATTGATGGGATTCTCCTGATCTTTTAACAAACGTTTCAGGATATCCATGTGCGTGCAGTACAGGTAAGGTACACCCCGGATCTGGCATTCCACTATCAGCTCCTCCATACTCATTGTCTCTAGTGGATCTGTAGAATCTGCTAATGGGACAGATTCTATTAATACATTTGCAGGGGATTCATCAGGCATGTCCCTGTGCTGTAATAGTCCATTTACGTCTTGTTTGTATTGCTGATTATTGTTGTATCTGGATTCTCCCTTGGCCAGATTCTGCATAATACAAATAACTTCATGTGTAAAATCATCCCATGCTGGTTCATCCCGAAAATTACAGGCACTTGCCTCCTCTTTCAACATTAGGAACACATCCAACAGGTTCTCCAATTTCTCCTGTAGACTGGCTCCTTCCCACATAATAATCTTTGAGCACTCCTCATCCCAATAATCCAAAATGTGCTGCATTGTGGTGGGGTGGTGCAACACATCCATATCCCCATCCTGCAGACACTGCCACAGTCCTTCATCCCAGTACGCCTTTCTCCTGGGTGTACTGGACTGCTTCATCCCTTCCTTTGGGAACTTTTGCAACACTGGGCTGTGACCTGCTCTCTTGTTCCTAGAGCTCACACCCATTTTACTTCCAGGGATCACCTCACTGTGATTTCCTCTCTTTGAGACACGGTTCCATCTTCCGCTCTCCTCTGGCGGGGTGCGCTTCCCCTTATCAAATCGGCACTTAGACGGCATCTTCCCTCGCCTAAAGCCCACAACGCTTTTCGTGACACTTTCTACCTTAAAGCCTTTAGGAGTAAGTTCAGGATAATGTGGTAACTGGTTTCTAGTGCTAACTGCTTTGCAGAGCCCTGGAATGTATCACGATACAGTTCCCCTGCAGCTCTACCCAGATAGGACCTGGGACTGAGTGACCCCACTGCTTGCCACCAAAAATGTGAAGATACCGGGTTTATCTGGCCCAGTGCTACCCAGTACCTTCTAGGATTCGTATGGTCACTCAGGCAAAATGCAGTTATAAAAATACAACAGTATATTTATTGTCATACAAACAACACTAGAATATTATGTACACACAGTAAATAAATGCCAGGCAGATTTACCACATCATCTGTCCCTTACCCCAATAACTTAAGGAGATATTGTCACCTGCTGTCCAGACTTCATGACCCATGGATCCCTCTCAGCTGCATATATATACTCGAGTTAGAAAACGACAATTCAAAACTCCATTTTGCACCTTCCTGAATGAAATCCAAGCATGACCACCCCTCCCCCCTGGAGTTGTTCCTTATATATCACAGGTCTAATTTCCACAGTCTTTCCCCTCCCTGGACAAACCCCTGCATCTATTCTACTTCCCCATTGGCCAGTGCAGGACTAGGGGGTTTGGACAGGGCAGTGGAGATGAGATGTCCTTTCACAGAAGCCCCCTGCTGGGATGCAGACAGAACGTCTGGACTAGTCCTAAGGAGAACAATTGATGCTTAATTGGCTTCCCCTACTTCCAAGGATAAGGTAGCAGTGAGCCCCTCCTAAAATTAACCCCTTACACTACTTTGTGATGTCACAGGGTCCCCAGCTGTTCCATGCTTCCTGTAGAGGAAGGAGGGGGGAGAATGAATGCAGCTCAAGCCCTCTCACCTGTATCCTAGACACCACCTGATCTTTACCCATAACCCTCCTGGCTTCAGTTTAAGGACAATGAATAACATTACTTCAAGTTATCAATATACAATAAACAATATACATATGTACACTGAACTACAATGTCCCCTTAGCCACATGTTATTGGACAATGCAGTTATAGTCTGGTGAGCTGGGGAAACAAAAGAAGGCTATAAAAAGTATTTGCTATAATTCACATATCACCCTCGTTTTGTCACACCGTCTATCTTGCACTGTCTTTCCGTCTATCTTACACTGTCTTTCCGTCTATCTTGCAAAGTCTTTCCGTCTATCTTGCTCTGTCAATCTTGCATTGTCTTTCATTATATCTTGCACTGTCATTTTATCTATCTTGCAATGTCTTTTTATCTATCTTGCACTGTCTTTCTGTCTATCTTGCAATGTCTATTCGTCTGTCTTGATCTATTTTTCCACCTATCTTGTTCTGTCTATTTTGGATTGTCTTTCCGTCTATCTTACAATGTCTTTCTGTCTATCTTGCAAAGTCTTTCCGTCTATCTTGCTCTGTCAATCTTGCATTGTCTTTTAGTATATCTTGCACTGTCATTTTATCTATTTTGCAATGTCTTTCTGTCTATCTTGCAATGTCTTTCTGTCTATCTTGCAATGTCTTTCTGTCTATCTTGCAATGTCTATTCGTCTGTCTTGATCTATCTTTCCGCCTATCTTGTTCTATCTGTTTTGGATTATCTTTCCGTCTATCTTACAATGTCTTTCTGTCTATCTTGCAAAGTCTTTCCGTCTATCTTGCTCTGTCTATATTGCATTGTCTTTTCGTCTATCTTGTATTGTCTTTCCGTCTATATTGCACTGTCTTTCCTTCTATCTTACACTGTCTTTCCGTCTATCTTGCACTGTCTTTCTGTGTATCTTGCAAAGTCTTTCCATCTATCTTGCTCTGTCAATCTTGCATTGTCTTTCAGTTTATCTTGCTCTGTCATTTTAACTATCTTGCAATGTGTTTCTGTCTATCTTGCAATGTCTATTCGTCTGTCTTGCTCTATTTTTCCGTCTATCTTGCACTGTCTTTCCGTCTATCTTGCACTGTCCTTCCGATTTTCTTGCACTGTCTTTCCGTCTATATTGCTCTATTTTTCCGTCTATCTTGCTTTGTCTATCTTGCATTGACTTTCCGTCTATCTTGCTCTGTCTTTTTGTCTGTCTTGCACTGTCTTTCCCTCTATTTTGCTCTGTTTTTTTGTCTATCTTGCAAAGTCTTTCCATCTATCTTGCTCTGTCTATCTTGCATTGTCTTTCCGTCATATCTTGCACTGTCTTTCCGTCTTCCTTGCACTGTCCTTCCGTCTATCTTGCATTGTCTTTCCGCCTAACTTGCTTTGTCTATCTTGCAGTTTATTTCAGTATATCTTGCACTGTCATTTTATCTATCTTGCAATGTCTTTCTGTCTATCTTGCATTGTCTTTCCGTCATATCTTGCACTGTCTTTCCGTCTTTCTTGCTCTATTTTTCTGTCTATCTTGCACTGTCTTTCCGTCTATCTTGCACTGTCTTTCCGTCTATCTTGCACTGTCTTTCCGATTTTCTTGCACTGTCTTTCCGTCTATATTGCTCTATTTTTCCGTCTATCTTGCTTTGTCTATCTTGCATTGACTTTCCGTCTATCTTGCTCTGTCTTTTTGTCTATCTTGCACTGTCTTTCCGTCTATCTTGCTCTGTCTATCTTGCATTGTCTTTCCGTCATATCTTGCACTGTCTTTCCATCTTTCTTGCACTGTCTTTCCGTCTATCTTGCAATGTCTTTCCGTCTATCTTGCAATGTCTTTACGCCTAATTTGCAGTTTATTTCAGTATATCTTGCACTCTCATTTTATCTATCTTGCAATGTCTTTCTGTCTATCTTGCATTGTCTTTCCGTCTATCTTGCACTGTCTTTTCGTCTATCTTGCACTGTCTTTTGTCTATCTTGCACTGTCTTTCCATCTATTTTGCTCTGTTTCTCTGTCTATCTTGCAAAGTCTTTCCGTCTATCTTGCTCTGTCTATCTTTGTGACAGACCCGGGCCTTATATTGAGAATATCGTGCCAACCCGGTCTGTCCTCAGTGGGCCAATTGAACAACCATGGCCCACTCTGTTATTAAATGCCGCCCGGTGGCCAGATCTGTTATTACTGTGGTGTCCAGAGAGGGAGGGGAGAGGCAGCTCACAGGAAGTGTGAATCAGCTGTGGACCCTGTGACATCAAAAAGTAGTGGAACGGGTTAAAAAAAGGAGGGTCAGGACCTTATCTAAAATCAGTAGGGGGTCTCTCCCTGTTTGCTAACTATTGTTCTAGCAAGTCTGCAACACAGTCTGAATGGCACCATCACAGCAAGGGGTGACCACTGATGTCATGCACTATTTCCACCCCGGTTACCACCCAAACTCTTCACACCACCAATCACAAGAGGACAGTGAGTGGGGGGGGTGGTGAGAAGGGACCAAAAAGGAGCTGTCTGGGGGATGGGGGGTGTTGTTGGAGAAGCTGGAGACAGCAAGGACCTGTTAGAGAGTAACCGTATTCTCGCAGGGCCTTAAAGGAATGCTTGAGGCAGGAGCTTCTTGACCGAGATCGGACAGTGTACCTCTAGGACTGATTCTGTTACCACTCCATCGGGAGACACTCGCAGATTCTGGGGAATTGGTGAGCCTACATCCGTAGGGAGACTGATACCCAGGGTCCCACCAAGCTGGTGGAGAGTTGGCCGAGCGGCTGGGATCAGCAAGATACACAGACCCACCTTAAGGATCAGAAATCCTGGCCCACTTGGATTGTCAGCTGTGGATTTTATTACCAGGAGTTTGGGCCTGCTAGGACTCTGTGCTTGGAGGTAACCTGCTGGGGATTTTGTTGGGGAGTTTTACTTGCACTGGTGATTTTCTGACACTTGATATATTTGGCGGGGGGAACAAGTTTCTCCTTGGGGAGCACTGTTGTATTCTACTAAGTGTGTGCACTTTGTTTAATAAAAGGGATTATTATTTCTTTCCTGTCTCCTTACCTGTGTGACCTGTGAACCTAGAGGACCGGGTATCTAGAGAGCTTTGGTAATAACCCCGGTGTCCTCACAATTTTGGTGGCAAGCAGTGGGGTCACACAGTCCCAACGTTTGGGTAGAGCGCAGGGACTCGTATCCAGATACGGTCAGGCTCTGTAAGGACACAAGGCAACAGTCTGTCAGCACCAGTGTTAGTAAAAAAAAACCCTAGCTAGGAAGTCAGCAGGAATGGCCACAGAAGCAGAGCAGATCAGCTTAAAAGCCACAGAGAGATTCTATATGAAAGCAAGGAAACAACACTTGCAGGGGTTCTGCAGAACCAAAGGGGTGGACTTTGATGACACAGACGTGCGTGAAGTTCTGGTGGCCAAACTAATGGAATGGGAAAAGGCCCACCCTGAGGAGATGGAAGAGTCAGAGGTGGAAGAGGAGGAGGCCAAAGACCAGCCACAGAGACCCCCTAGTGGGACACAACCCAGACCACCGTCCGGCACTCCAGCAGTGCTGCAAGATTGGCTGACAGCACTGGGGGAAAGGGCAACCCTGCATGAAAGGGCAGCCGTACTCCAAGCAATGTTGGGGGTAGCATATGAGGTACCCCAGATTCAGAGAGTAGAAGGTCGGGGAGAGGCCCGGTTGAGACCTCAGCTGGGATATAGTGGAGTCCCAATTTTTAAAGAGGCAGACACAGACATTGATACCCATCTCCAGGTTTTTGAAAACTTGATGGGAGTCCATGGGATTGAGGAGGAAGAGTGGTCCAAATATCTGGGACCCAGCCTGACTGGGAGAGCGCTGGAAGCTTACCAGGCTCTAAGCCCTCACGAATGTGGGGATTATGGTACAGTGAAAAAGGCACTGATGGTAAAATTCCAGTTAAATGCAGAGACCTACAGATACAAGTTCAGGACTTTGAATAAAGGAGGGTCACAGTCGCACCAGGAATTTGCCAGCCAGCTACAGAGGGCCTGCGAGAAATGGATGGAAGGGAAAGGGGCCCGCTCCGCTAAGCAAATTAAAGAGCTCATTATGCTGGAGCAGCTGACTCTAAAAATGGCCCCAGAGATCCGGGAATGGCTGGCGGACAGAAAACCTGAGACCCTGGAGGAGGCAGCAGGGCTAGCTGATGAGTATGTGGTGAGTCGACCAAGATGGAGAGCCCCTAGTATGCCTAGTCAAGCAGCTGCAGGGAGGGGGAGCCGAACAATTCCAGCAGGTCTAGTGACACCGGGAGCCCCCTTTATTAGAGAGAACTCTGCCCGGAATCCAAGAGATGAACCAGCCCGATCCAGACCCTGGGACCTGAATCCAAAGAGGTGCTTTCGGTGCAACCAGGTGGGGCACTTCCAGAGAGATTGCCCCCGTACCAGAAGTCCGATCCCAGGAGCCAGAGCTGCACCAGTGGCCGCTGTACAGTATGCCCCAGGAGATTTTGAAATCGGCATTGAGGCCGAGCCACCCTGTCCTGATGTGCCAGAGGCAAGGGACGGGGTGTATGTGGTGAACCTGATTTTGGGGAAGGGGAGGCAGAGCCCTAGGAATATGCAGGGTCATCTACAGGACGTGTGGGTGGGGGACTGCAAGGTCCAGGGGTTGAGAGACTCAGGAGCATCCCTGACCCTGGTGGAGCCTGATATAATTAAAAGATCCCAAGTTATGGAGGGACAGCAGGTCCGGATTTCCACGGTGGGGGGCCATCTTGCAGATATTCAGGTGGCCCGGGTACATTTGGATTGGGGGGCGGGATTTGGAATGGTGGAGGTGGGCATTCTGGATGGACTACCAGCAAAAGTGATTTTGGGGAATGATTTGGGCCAGGGATTGGTCACTCACTTTGTGCAAGCTGTGACCCGCAGCCAGAGCCGAGCACAAGCCACAGCAGCACAAGAAGCCGCAACGCCAAGGAGACCACCAAGATTAACCCCGGCAACCAGAACCAAGGAGCCAGAGGCAGCACCGTTGGTGAGTAACCCAGAAATATCTGATGTTGTACCAGAAATTGATTTGGGGGAGGAGGACAGAAGGGAATTTAGGAAGGCCCAACAGACTGACCCATCCCTAGCCAAACTGAGGAGTGCAGCAGACGCTGGGGGAGGGGAAGTGGCAGGCAGTAAAGTAGTGTGGGACAAAGGACTGTTATATAGGGTAGTCACCCCCACCCTAGATCAAGACCCAGGGACAGAAGTGAAGCAGTTGGTAGTACCATGGGCTTACCGGACCCATTTATTAGCGCTGGCCCATGACATTCCAGCAGCGGGGCACTTTGGGACCAGAAAAACGTTGGCCCGGTTGTTGCGGACTTTTTTCTGGCCTCAAGTCACCCAGGATGTGAAACGTTACAAAGCCTCCTGTGACACCTGTCAGAGAATAGGGAGAGCCCCTAAGAAAGTTCCACTACAATCCCTGCCTATAATTGAGGAGCCCTTTGCCCGGGTGGCTATAGATATCGTAGGTCCATTAGCCATCCCCAGTTACACCGGAAAAAGATTCATCCTCACCCTGGTGGACTTTGCCACCAGATACCCAGAGGCAGTAGCCCTGTCGTCCATAGACGCAGAGCATGTGGCCCAGGCTCTGGTGGACATTTTCAGCCGGGTAGGATATCCCAGGGAAGTGGTTACTGACCAGGGGACCCAATTCCAAGGGGACCTAGTCCAGACCCTATGGGAAAAGTGGGGCATTAAGCCCCTACGAACCACCCCGTACCATCCCCAGACCAATGGGTTATGTGAGCGTTTCAATGGAACGCTGAAACACCTCCTGAAGGCATATGTACAGTCTGAAGGGAGAGACTGGGACAGGGCCCTGCAGCAGCTCCTGTTTGCATACAGGGAAGTACCCCAGGAGTCCACCGGATACTCTCCTTTCGAACTTCTGTATGGCCGGAGGGTACGAGGCCCCCTAGACCTGGTTAGAGAGAGCTGGGAAGGAACATTCCAGGCCAATGAGCAGCCTATCCTTAAATATGTAGAGAAGATGAGGGAGAGGATGAAGAGAGTAGCGCAGCTGGCGCAAGGCCATTTAAAAGGAGCCCAGGCAAGACAAAAAGAGTGGTACGATGCCCACGCTCAGGATAGGAAGCTGAACGCAGGACAGAAGGTGATGGTGCTAATCCCAATGAGACGGAATAAACTTCAAGCCACCTGGGATGGCCCATACAAAGTGGTGAGGCAGGTAGGGCCGGTTAACTATGTAGTAGCGCTGGATGATGAGGAAACCTGGCTGAAAACCTTCCACATCAATCGACTAAAAGGTTATGTGGAACGGCAAGTGGCAGCAATGGTGGTGTGTTGTCCCCCCATGGGTCCCACAGAGGTAGACCCCCTACTGGAGATGATAGGGGAGGTGAGAGAGGAAAAGGGGGTGGAGACAGTGACAGTGGGGACGCAGCTAGGAGAGGGACAGAGGCAGGAAATGAGGGAGGTACTGGAGAAGGAGCAGGCCCAATTTACCTGTAAGCCCGGTCGTACCCACCTAGCCACCCACCATGTAGACACGGGGGAGGAGAAGCCCATAAGGCAGGTAGCATACCGCATGACCCCCGCTGTACTGGCCCAAGTACGGAAGGAGATAGAGGAAATGCTGGCCTTAGGAGTAATTAAGAAGTCAAATAGTCCATGGGCTGCAGGGGTGGTATTGGTCCCGAAGAAGGATGGGACCACCCGCTTCTGCGTGGACTACCGTAAACTAAATGAGGTCACCACCACTGATGCTTATCCCATGGCCCGAATAGATGAGCTACTAGACAGGCTAGGGGCAGCCAAGTTTGTGTCAACTTTGGATCTGAGTAAGGGCTATTGGCAAATTCCCCTCACCCCCGAGGCTCAGGAGCGGTCAGCCTTTATAACCCCACTGGGATTGTTTGAATGTACGACAATGCCGTTTGGGATGAAAAATGCTCCAGCCACATTCCAACGGATGGTTGATGACCTGTTGGGGGGGTGTCAGGAATTTGCCCAGGCTTACTTAGATGACATTGCCATCTTCAGCCAGACGTGGGAGGATCACTTAGTGCAGGTGTCAGAGGTCCTGAGGAGAATCAGGCAGGCAGGGTTGACCATTCGCCCAGACAAATGCTTCATGGGCATGGCAGAAGTGCAATACTTGGGACACCGTGTTGGTGGGGGAATCATACGACCTGAACCGGCAAAAGTAGAAGCCATTGTTCAGTGGCCCCGACCCACCAACCAAAAGCAAGTACGAGCGTTCCTCGGGATCGCAGGGTACTACAGAAAATTTGTGCCGCAGTATAGCACTGTTGCCAGGCCCCTGACTGACTTGACAAAGAAAAAATACTCTAGACGTATAGAATGGACCCCAGAGTGCGAGGGAGCCTTTGACGCTCTGAAGGCAGCATTGACCCAGTCCCCAGTGTTAGCAGCCCCAGACTTCAAGAAACGATTTCTGGTACAGACAGATGCTTCAGGGTGTGGACTCGGTGCTGTGCTCAGCCAAGTGGGGGAGGATGGGCATGAGCACCCAGTAGTTTATTTATCCCGAAAGCTGGTGGATAGAGAGGTAGCCTATGCCACCATTGAAAAAGAATGCCTGGCCATAGTGTGGGCCCTAAAGAAATTACAACCCTACATTTATGGGCAAGAGTTCACAGTAATTACAGACCACAACCCCCTTTACTGGTTACAAAGATCTGCTGGGGAAAATGGGAGGTTATTACGGTGGAGTTTAGCATTACAAGGTTATAACTTTACTATCTCGCACAAAAAGGGAAAAGACCACTCAAATGCGGACGGACTCTCCAGAAGAGAGGAGGAGAACCCTTCATTAAGGAACCCACCGTGCCAAGGAGAACATCTGGAGCCCGACCACCAGACTCCAACTGTCCCCTTGATTTAATAAGGGGGAGGTATGTGACAGACCCGGGCCTTATATTGAGAATATCGTGCCAACCCGGTCTGTCCTCAGTGGGCCAATTGAACAACCATGGCCCACTCTGTTATTAAATGCCGCCCGGTGGCCAGATCTGTTATTACTGTGGTGTCCAGAGAGGGAGGGGAGAGGCAGCTCACAGGAAGTGTGAATCAGCTGTGGACCCTGTGACATCAAAAAGTAGTGGAACGGGTTAAAAAAAGGAGGGTCAGGACCTTATCTAAAATCAGTAGGGGGTCTCTCCCTGTTTGCTAACTATTGTTCTAGCAAGTCTGCAACACAGTCTGAATGGCACCATCACAGCAAGGGGTGACCACTGATGTCATGCACTATTTCCACCCCGGTTACCACCCAAACTCTTCACACCACCAATCACAAGAGGACAGTGAGTGGGGGGGGTGGTGAGAAGGGACCAAAAAGGAGCTGTCTGGGGGATGGGGGGTGTTGTTGGAGAAGCTGGAGACAGCAAGGACCTGTTAGAGAGTAACCGTATTCTCGCAGGGCCTTAAAGGAATGCTTGAGGCAGGAGCTTCTTGACAGAGATCGGACAGTGTACCTCTAGGACTGATTCTGTTACCACTCCATCGGGAGACACTCGCAGATTCTGGGGAATTGGTGAGCCTACATCCGTAGGGAGACTGATACCCAGGGTCCCACCAAGCTGGTGGAGAGTTGGCCGAGCGGCTGGGATCAGCAAGATACACAGACCCACCTTAAGGATCAGAAACCCTGGCCCACTTGGATTGTCAGCTGTGGATTTTATTACCAGGAGTTTGGGCCTGCTAGGACTCTGTGCTTGGAGGTAACCTGCTGGGGATTTTGTTGGGGAGTTTTACTTGCACTGGTGATTTTCTGACACTTGATATATTTGGCGGGGGGAACAAGTTTCTCCTTGGGGAGCACTGTTGTATTTTACTAAGTGTGTGCACTTTGTTTAATAAAAGGGATTATTATTTCTTTCCTGTCTCCTTACCTGTGTGACCTGTGAACCTAGAGGACCGGGTATCTAGAGAGCTTTGGTAATAACCCCGGTGTCCTCACAATCTTGCATTGTCTTTCCGTCTATCTTGCACTGTCTTTCCGTCTATCTTGCAATGTCTTTCCTTCTATTTTGCAATGTCTTTCCGCCTAACTTGCTTTGTCTATCTTGCAGTTTATTTCAGTATATCTTGCACTGTCATTTTATCTATCTTGCAATGTCTTTCTGTCTATCTTGCATTGTCTTTCCGTCTGTCTTGATCTATTTTTCCGCCTATCTTGTTCTGTCTATTTTGGATTATCTTTCCGTCTATCTTACAATGTCTTTCTGTCTATCTTGCAAAGTCTTTCCGTCTTTCTTGCTCTGTCAATCTTGCATTGTCTTTTAGTATATCTTGCACTGTCATTTTATCTATTTTGCAATGTCTTTCTGTCTATCTTGCAATGTCTTTCTGTCTATCTTGCAATGTCTTTCTGTCTATCTTGCAATGTCTATTCGTCTGTCTTGATCTATCTTTCCGCCTATCTTGTTCTATCTGTTTTGGATTATCTTTCCGTCTATCTTGCACTGTCTTTCTGTGTATCTTGCAAAGTCTTTCCATCTATCTTGCTCTGTCAATCTTGCATTGTCTTTCAGTTTATCTTGCTCTGTCATTTTAACTATCTTGCAATGTGTTTCTGTCTATCTTGCAATGTCTATTCGTCTGTCTTGCTCTATTTTTCCGTCTATCTTGCACTGTCTTTCCGTCTATCTTGCACTGTCCTTCCGATTTTCTTGCACTGTCTTTCCGTCTATATTGCTCTATTTTTCCGTCTATCTTGCTTTGTCTATCTTGCATTGACTTTCCGTCTATCTTGCTCTGTCTTTTTGTCTGTCTTGCACTGTCTTTCCCTCTATTTTGCTCTCTTTTTTTGTCTATCTTGCAAAGTCTTTCCATCTATCTTGCTCTGTCTATCTTGCATTGTCTTTCCGTCATATCTTGCACTGTCTTTCCGTCTTTCTTGCACTGTCCTTCCGTCTATCTTGCAATGTCTTTCCGCCTAACTTGCTTTGTCTATCTTGCAGTTTATTTCAGTATATCTTGCACTGTCATTTTATCTATCTTGCAATGTCTTTCTGTCTATCTTGCATTGTCTTTCCGTCATATCTTGCACTGTCTTTCCGTCTTTCTTGCTCTATTTTTCTGTCTATCTTGCACTGTCTTTCCGTCTATCTTGCACTGTCTTTCCGTCTATCTTGCACTGTCTTTCCGATTTTCTTGCAATGTCTTTCCTTCTATTTTGCAATGTCTTTCCGCCTAACTTGCTTTGTCTATCTTGCAGTTTATTTCAGTATATCTTGCACTGTCATTTTATCTATCTTGCAATGTCTTTCTGTCTATCTTGCATTGTCTTTCCGTCTGTCTTGATCTATTTTTCCGCCTATCTTGTTCTGTCTATTTTGGATTATCTTTCCGTCTATCTTACAATGTCTTTCTGTCTATCTTGCAAAGTCTTTCCGTCTTTCTTGCTCTGTCAATCTTGCATTGTCTTTTAGTATATCTTGCACTGTCATTTTATCTATTTTGCAATGTCTTTCTGTCTATCTTGCAATGTCTTTCTGTCTATCTTGCAATGTCTTTCTGTCTATCTTGCAATGTCTATTCGTCTGTCTTGATCTATCTTTCCGCCTATCTTGTTCTATCTGTTTTGGATTATCTTTCCGTCTATCTTACAATGTCTTTCTGTCTATCTTGCAAAGTCTTTCCGTCTATCTTGCTCTGTCTATATTGCATTGTCTTTTCGTCTATCTTGTATTGTCTTTCCGTCTATATTGCACTGTCTTTCCTTCTATCTTACACTGTCTTTCCGTCTATCTTGCACTGTCTTTCTGTGTATCTTGCAAAGTCTTTCCATCTATCTTGCTCTGTCAATCTTGCATTGTCTTTCAGTTTATCTTGCTCTGTCATTTTAACTATCTTGCAATGTGTTTCTGTCTATCTTGCAATGTCTATTCGTCTGTCTTGCTCTATTTTTCCGTCTATCTTGCACTGTCTTTCCGTCTATCTTGCACTGTCCTTCCGATTTTCTTGCACTGTCTTTCCGTCTATATTGCTCTATTTTTCCGTCTATCTTGCTTTGTCTATCTTGCATTGACTTTCCGTCTATCTTGCTCTGTCTTTTTGTCTGTCTTGCACTGTCTTTCCCTCTATTTTGCTCTGTTTTTTTGTCTATCTTGCAAAGTCTTTCCATCTATCTTGCTCTGTCTATCTTGCATTGTCTTTCCGTCATATCTTGCACTGTCTTTCCGTCTTTCTTGCACTGTCCTTCCGTCTATCTTGCAATGTCTTTCCGCCTAACTTGCTTTGTCTATCTTGCAGTTTATTTCAGTATATCTTGCACTGTCATTTTATCTATCTTGCAATGTCTTTCTGTCTATCTTGCATTGTCTTTCCGTCATATCTTGCACTGTCTTTCCGTCTTTCTTGCTCTATTTTTCTGTCTATCTTGCACTGTCTTTCCGTCTATCTTGCACTGTCTTTCCGTCTATCTTGCACTGTCTTTCCGATTTTCTTGCACTGTCTTTCCGTCTATATTGCTCTATTTTTCCGTCTATCTTGCTTTGTCTATCTTGCATTGACTTTCCGTCTATCTTGCTTTGTCTATCTTGCACTGTCTTTCCGTCTATCTTGCTCTGTCTATCTTGCATTGTCTTTCCGTCATATCTTGCACTGTCTTTCCATCTTTCTTGCACTGTCTTTCCGTCTATCTTGCAATGTCTTTCAGTCTATCTTGCAATGTCTTTACGCCTAATTTGCAGTTTATTTCAGTATATCTTGCACTCTCATTTTATCTATCTTGCAATGTCTTTCTGTCTATCTTGCATTGTCTTTCCGTCTATCTTGCACTGTCTTTTCGTCTATCTTGCACTGTCTTTTGTCTATCTTGCACTGTCTTTCCATCTATTTTGCTCTGTTTCTCTGTCTATCTTGCAAAGTCTTTCCGTCTATCTTGCTCTGTCTATCTTGCATTGTCTTTCCGTCTATCTTGCACTGTCTTTCCGTCTATCTTGCAATGTCTTTCCTTCTATTTTGCAATGTCTTTCCGCCTAACTTGCTTTGTCTATCTTGCAGTTTATTTCAGTATATCTTGCACTGTCATTTTATCTATCTTGCAATGTCTTTCTGTCTATCTTGCATTGTCTTTCCGTCTATCTTGCACTGTCTTTCCGTCTATCTTGCACTGTCTTTCCGTCTATCTTGCACTGTCTTTCCGATTTTCTTGCACTGTCTTTCCGTCTATATTGCTCTATTTTTCCATCTATCTTGCTTTGTCTATCTTGCATTGACTTTCCGTCTATCTTGCTCTGTCTTTTTGTCTATCTTGCACTGTCTTTCCGTCTATCTTGCTCTGTCTATCTTGCATTGTCTTTCCGTCATATCTTGCACTGTCTTTCCATTTTTCTTGCACTGTCTTTCTGTCTATCTTGCAATGTCTTTCCGTCTATCTTGCAATGTCTTTACGCCTAACTTGCTTTGTCTATCTTGCAGTTTATACCAGTATATCTTGCACTCTCATGTTATCTATCTTGCAATGTCTTTCTGTCTATCTTGCATTGTCTTTCCGTCTATCTTGCACTGTCTTTTCGTCTATCTTGCACTGTCTTTTTGTCTATCTTGCACTGTCTTTCCGTCTATTTTGCTCTGTTTTTCTGTCTATCTTGCAAAGTCTTTCCGTCTATCTTGCTCTGTCTATCTTGCATTGTCTTTCCGTCTATCTTGCACTGTCTTTCCGTCTATCTTGCAATGTCTTTCCGTCTATTTTGCAATGTCTTTCCGCCTAACTTGCTTTGTCTATCTTGCAGTTTATTTCAGTATATCTTGCACTGTCATTTTATCTATCTTGCACTGTCTTTCTGTCTATCTTGCAATGTCTATTCGTCTGTCTTGATCTATTTTTCCGCCTATCTCCTTCTGTCTATTTTGGATTGTCTTTCCGTCTATCTTACAATGTCTTTCTGTCTATCTTGCAAAGTCTTTCCGTCTATCTTGCTCTGTCAATCTTGCATTGTCTTTTAGTATATCTTGCACTGTCATTTTATCTATTTTGCAATGTCTTTCTGTCTATCTTGCAATGTCTTTCTGTCTATCTTGCAATGTCTCTCTGTCTATCTTGCAATGTCTATTCGTCTGTCTTGATCTATCTTTCCGACTGTCTTGTTCTATCTGTTTTGGATTATCTTTCCGTCTATCTTACAATGTCTTTCTGTCTATCTTGCAAAGTCTTTCCGTCTATCTTGCTCTGTCTATATTGCATTGTCTTTTCGTCTATCTTGCACTGTCTTTCCGTCTATATTGCACTGTCTTTCCTTCTATCTTACACTGTCTTTCCGTCTATCTTGCACTGTCTTTCTGTGTATCTTGCAAAGTCTTTCCGTCTATCTTGCTCTGTCAATCTTGCATTGTCTTTCAGTTTATCTTGCTCTGTCATTTTAGCTATCTTGCAATGTGTTTCTGTCTATCTTGCAATGTCTATTCGTCTGTCTTGCTCTATTTTTCCGTCTATCTTGCACTGTCTTTCCGTCTATCTTGCACTGTCTTTCCGTCTATCTTGCACTGTCTTCCCGTCTATCTTGCACTGTCCTTCCGATTTTCTTGCACTGTCTTTCCGTCTATATTGCTCTATTTTTCCGTCTAACTTGCTTTGTCTATCTTGCATTGACTTTCCGTCTATCTTGCTCTGTCTTTTTGTCTGTCTTGCACTGTCTTTCCCTCTATTTTGCTCTGTTTTTTTGTCTATCTTGCAAAGTCTTTCCATCTATCTTGCTCTGTCTATCTTGCATTGTCTTTCCGTCATATCTTGCACTGTCTTTCCGTCTTTCTTGCACTGTCTTTCGGTCTATCTTGCAATGTCTTTCCGCCTAACTTGCTTTGTCTATCTTGCAGTTTATTTCAGTATATCTTGCACTGTCATTTTATCTATCTTGCAATGTCTTTCTGTCTATCTTGCATTGTCTTTCCGTCATATCTTGCACTGTCTTTCCGTCTTTCTTGCTCTATTTTTCTGTCTATCTTGCACTGTCTTTCCGTCTATCTTGCACTGTCTTCCCGTCTATCTTGCACTGTCTTTCCGATTTTCTTGCACTGTCTTTCCGTCTATATTGCTCTATTTTTCCGTCTATCTTGCTTTGTCTATCTTGCATTGTCTTTCCGTCTATCTTGCACTGTCTTTTCGTCTATCTTGCACTGTCTTTTTGTCTATCTTGCACTTTCTTTCCGTCTATTTTGCTCTGTTTCTCTGTCTATCTTGCAAAGTCTTTCCGTCTATCTTGCTCTGTCTATCTTGCATTGTCTTTCCGTCTATCTTGCACTGTCTTTCCGTCTATCTTGCAATGTCTTTCCTTCTATTTTGCACTGTCTTTCCGCCTAACTTGCTTTGTCTATCTTGCAGTTTATTTCAGTATATCTTGCACTGTCATTTTATCTATCTTGCAATGTCTTTCTGTCTATCTTGCATTGTCTTTCTGTCTATTTTGCACTGTCTTTCCGTCTATCTTGCACTGTCTTTCCGTCTATCTTGCACTGTCTTTCCGATTTTCTTGCACTGTCTTTCCGTCTATATTGCTCTATTTTTCCATCTATCTTGCACTGTCTTTCCGGATTTTCTTGCACTGTCTTTCCGTCTATATTTCTCTATTTTTCCGTCTATCTTGCTTTGTCTATCTTACATTGACTTTCCGTCTATCTTGCTCTGTCTTTTTGTCTATCTTGCACTGTCTTTCCGTCTATCTTGCTCTGTCTATCTTGCATTGTCTTTCCGTCATATCTTGCACTGTCTTTCCATCTTTCTTGCACTGTCTTTCCGTCTATCTTGCAATGTCTTTCCGTCTATCTTGCAATGTCTTTACGCCTAACTTGCAGTTTATTTCAGTATATCTTGCACTCTCATTTTATCTATCTTGCAATGTCTTTCTGTCTATCTTGCATTGTCTTTCCGTCTATCTTGCACTGTCTTTTCGTCTACCTTGCACTGTCTTTTTGTCTATCTTGCACTGTCTTTCCGTCTATTTTGCTCTGTTTCTCTGTCTATCTTGCAAAGTCTTTCCGTCTATCTTGCTCTGTCTATCTTGCATTGTCTTTCCGTCTATCTTGCACTGTCTTTCCGTCTATCTTGCAATGTCTTTCCTTCTATTTTGCAATGTCTTTCCGCCTAACTTGCTTTGTCTATCTTGCAGTTTATTTCAGTATATCTTGCACTGTCATTTTATCTATCTTGCAATGTCTTTCTGTCTATCTTGCATTGTCTTTCCGTCTATCTTGCACTGTCTTTCCGTCTATCTTGCACTGTCTTTCCGATTTTCTTGCACTGTCTTTCCGTCTATATTGCTCTATTTTTCCATCTATCTTGCTTTGTCTATCTTGCATTGACTTTCCGTCTATCTTGCTCTGTCTTTTTGTCTATCTTGCACTGTCTTTCCGTCTATCTTGCTCTGTCTATCTTGCATTGTCTTTCCATCATATCTTGCACTGTCTTTCCATCTTTCTTGCACTGTCTTTCCGTCTATCTTGCAATGTCTTTCCGCCTAACTTGCTTTGTCTATCTTGCAGTTTATTTCAGTATATCTTGCACTGTCATTTTATCTATCTTGCAATGTCTTTCTGTCTATCTTGCATTGTCTTTCCGTCTATCTTGCACTGTCTTTCCGTCTTTCTTGCTCTGTTTTTCTATCTATCTTATAATGTCTTTCTGTCTATCTTGCAAAGTCTTTCCGTATATCTTGCTCTGTCTATCTTGCAATGTCTTTTCGTCTATCTTGTATTGTCTTTCCGTCTATCTTGCACTGTCTTTCCGTCTATCTTGCACTGTCTTTCCGTCTATCTTGCACTGTCTTTCCGACTTTCTTGCACTGTCTTTCTGTCTATCTTGCACTGTCTTTCCGATTTTCTTGCACTGTTTTTCCGTCTATATTGCACTATTTTTCCATCTATCTTGCATTGACTTTCCGTCTATCTTGCACTGTCTTTCCGTCTATCTTGCACTGTCTTTCCGTCTATCTTGCAATGTCTTTCTGCCTATCTTGCTCTGTCAATCTTGCATTGTCTTTCATTATATCTTGCACTGTCATTTTATCTATCTTGCATTGTCTTTCCGTCTATACTGCACAGTCTTTCCGTCTATCTTACACTGTCTTTCCGTCTATCTTGCACTGTCTTTCCGTCTATCTTGCTCTGTCAATCTTGCATTGTCTTTCATTATATCTTGCACTGTCATTTTATATATCTTGCAATGTCTTTCTGTCTATCTTGCAATATCTTTTTGTCTATCTTGCAATGTCTATTCGTCTGTCTTGCTCTATTTTTCCGTCTATCTTGCTCTGTCTATTTTGGGTTGTCTTTCCGTCTATCTTGCACTGTCTTTCCGTCTATCTTGCACTGTCTTTCCGTCTATCTTACACTGTCTTTCCGTCTATCCTGCAAAGTCTTTCGGTCCATCTTGCTCTGTCAATCTTGCATTGTCTTTCATTATATCTTGCACTGTCATTTTATCTATCTTGCAATGTCTTTTTATCTATCTTGCACTGTCTTTCTGTCTATCTTGCAATGTCTATTCGTCTGTCTTGATCTATTTTTCCGCCTATCTTGTTCTGTCTATTTTGGATTGTCCTTCCGTCTATCTTACAATGTCTTTCTGTCTATCTTATAATGTCTTTCTGTCTATCTTGCAAAGTCTTTCCGTATATCTTGCTCTGTCTATCTTGCAATGTCTTTTCGTCTATCTTGTATTGTCTTTCCGTCTATCTTGCACTGTCTTTCCGTATATCTTGCACTGTCTTTCTGACTTTCTTGCACTGTCTTTCTGTCTATCTTGCACTGTCTTTCCGATTTTCTAGCACTGTTTTTTCCGTCTATATTGCTCTATTTTTTCCGTCTATCTTGCTTTGTCTATCTTGCATTGACTTTCCGTCTATCTTGCACTGTCTTTCCGTCTATCTTGCACTGTCTTTCCGTCTATCTTGCAATGTCTTTCTGCCTATCTTGCTCTGTCAATCTTGCATTGTCTTTCATTATATCTTGCACTGTCATTTTATCTATCTTGCATTGTCTTTCCGTCTATCCTGCACTGTCTTTCCGTCTATCTTACACTGTCTTTCCGTCTATCTTGCACTGTCTTTCCGTCTATCTTGCTCTGTCAATCTTGCATTGTCTTTCATTATATCTTGCACTGTCATTTTATCTATCTTGCAATGTCTTTCTGTCTATCTTGCAATATCTTTTTGTCTATCTTGCAATGTCTATTCGTCTATCTTGCTCTATTTTTCCGTCTATCTTGCTCTGTCTATTTTGGGTTCTCTTTCCGTCTATCTTGCACTGTCTTTCCGTCTTTCTTGCACTGTCTTTCCGTCTATCTTACACTGTCTTTCCGTCTATCTTGCTCTGTCAATCTTGCATTGTCTTTCATTATATCTTGCACTGTCATTTTATCTATCTTGCAATGTCTTTTTGTCTATCTTGCACTGTCATTCTGTCTATCTTGCAATGTCTATTCGTCTGTCTTGATCTATTTTTCCGCCTATCTTGTTCTGTCTATTTTGGATTGTTTTTCCGTCTATCTTACAATGTCTTTCTGTCTATCTTGCAATGTCTTTCTGTCTATCTTGCAATGTCTATTCGTCTGTCTTGATCTATCTTTGCGCCTATCTTGTTCTATCTATTTTGGATTATCTTTCCGTCTATCTTGCAAAGTCTTTCCGTCTATCTTGCTCTGTCTATATTGCATTGTCTTTTCGTCTATCTTGTATTTTCTTTCCCGTCTATCTTGCACTGTCTTTCCGTCTATCTTGCACTGTCTTTCCTTCTATCTTACACTGTCTTTCCGTCTATCTTGCACTGTCTTTCTGTGTATCTTGCAAAGTCTTTCCGTCTATCTTGCTCTGTCAATCTTGCATTGTCTTTCAGTTTATCTTGCACTGTCATTTTAACTATCTTGCAATGTCTTTCTGTCTATCTTGCAATGTCTATTCGTCTGTCTTGCTCTATTTTTCCGTCTATCTTGCACTGTCTTTCCGTCTATCTTGCACTGTCTTTCCGTCTATCTTGCACTGTCTTTCCGTCTATCTTGCTCTGTCAATCTTGCATTGTCTTTCATTATATCTTGCACTGTCATTTTATCTATCTTGCATTGTCTTTCCGTCTATCCTGCACAGTCTTTCAGTCTATCTTACACTGTCTTTCCGTCTATCTTGCACTGTCTTTCCGTCTATCTTGCTCTGTCAATCTTGCATTGTCTTTCATTATATCTTGCACTGTCATTTTATATATCTTGCAATGTCTTTCTGTCTATCTTGCAATATCTTTTTGTCTATCTTGCAATGTCTATTCGTCTGTCTTGCTCTATTTTTCCGTCTATCTTGCTCTGTCTATTTTGGGTTGTCTTTCCGTCTATCTTGCACTGTCTTTCCGTCTATCTTGCACTGTCTTTCCGTCTATCTTACACTGTCTTTCCGTCTATCCTGCAAAGTCTTTCCGTCCATCTTGCTCTGTCAATCTTGCATTGTCTTTCATTATATCTTGCACTGTCATTTTATCTATCTTGCAATGTCTTTTTGTCTATCTTGCACTGTCTTTCTGTCTATCTTGCAATGTCTATTCGTCTGTCTTGATCTATTTTTCCGCCTATCTTGTTCTGTCTATTTTGGATTGTCTTTCCGTCTATCTTACAATGTCTTTCTGTCTATCTTATAATGTCTTTCTGTCTATCTTGCAAAGTCTTTCCGTATATCTTGCTCTGTCTATCTTGCAATGTCTTTTCGTCTATCTTGTATTGTCTTTCCGTCTATCTTGCACTGTCTTTCCGTCTATCTTGCACTGTCTTTCCGTCTATCTTGCACTGTCTTTCTGACTTTCTTGCACTGTCTTTCTGTCTATCTTGCACTGTCTTTCCGATTTTCTAGCACTGTTTTTCCGTCTATATTGCTCTATTTTTCCGTCTATCTTGCTTTGTCTATCTTGCATTGACTTTCCGTCTATCTTGCACTGTCTTTCCGTCTATCTTGCACTGTATTTCCGTCTATCTTGCAATGTCTTTCTGCCTATCTTGCTCTGTCAATCTTGCATTGTCTTTCATTATATCTTGCACTGTCATTTTATCTATCTTGCATTGTTTTTCCGTCTATCCTGCACTGTCTTTCCGTCTATCTTACACTGTCTTTCCGTCTATCTTGCACTGTCTTTCCGTCTATCTTGCTCTGTCAATCTTGCATTGTTTTTCATTATATCTTGCACTGTCATTTTATCTATCTTGCAATGTCTTTCTGTCTATCTTGCAATATCTTTTTGTCTATCTTGCAATGTCTATTCGTCTGTCTTGCTCTATTTTTCCGTCTATCTTGCTCTGTCTATTTTGGGTTGTGTTTCCGTCTATCTTGCACTGTCTTTCCGTCTATCTTGCACTGTCTTTCCGTCTATCTTACACTGTCTTTCCGTCTATCTTGCAAAGTCTTTCCGTCTATCTTGCTCTGTCAATCTTGCATTGTCTTTCATTATATCTTGCACTGTCATTTTATCTATCTTGCAATGTCTTTTTGTCTATCTTGCACTGTCTTTCTGTCTATCTTGCAATGTCTATTCGTCTGTCTTGATCTATTTTTCCGCCTATCTTGTTCTGTCTATTTTGGATTGTTTTTCCGTCTATCTTACAATGTCTTTCTGTCTATCTTACAATGTCTTTCTGTCTATCTTGCAATGTCTTTCTGTCTATCTTGCAATGTCTATTCGTCTGTCTTGATCTATCTTTGCGCCTATCTTGTTCTATCTATTTTGGATTATCTTTCCGTCTATCTTGCAAAGTCTTTCCGTCTATCTTGCTCTGTCTATATTGCATTGTCTTTTCGTCTATCTTGTATTGTCTTTCCCGTCTATCTTGCAAAGTCTTTCCATCTATCTTGCTCTGTCAATCTTGCATTGTCTTTCAGTTTATCTTGCACTGTCATTTTAACTATCTTGCAATGTCTTTCTGTCTATCCTGCAATGTCTATTTGTCTGTCTTGCTCTATTTTTCCGTCTATCTTGCACTGTCTTTCCGTCTATCTTGCACTGTCTTTCCGTCTATCTTGCACTGTCTTTCCGTCTATCTTGCTCTGTCAATCTTGCATTGTCTTTCATTATATCTTGCACTGTCATTTTATCTATCTTGCAATGTCTTTCTGCCTATTTTGCTCTGTCAATCTTGCATTGTCTTTCATTATATCTTGCACTGTCATTTTATCTATCTTGCATTGTCTTTCCGTCTATCCTGCACTGTTTTTACCGTCTATCTTACACTGTCTTTCCGTCTATCTTGCACTGTCTTTCCGTCTATCTTGCTATGTCAATCTTGCATTGTCTTTCATTATATCTTGCACTGTCATTTTATCTATCTTGCAATGTCTTTCTGTCTGTCTTGCAATATCTTTTTGTCTATCTTGCAATGTCTATTCGTCTGTCTTGCTCTATTTTTCCGTCTATCTTGCTCTGTCTATTTTGGGTTGTCTTTCCGTCTATCTTGCACTGTCTTTCCGTCTATCTTGCACTGTCTTTCCGTCTATCTTACACTGTCTTTCCGTCTATCCTGCAAAGTCTTTCCGTCTATCTTGCTCTGTCAATCTTGCATTGTCTTTCATTATATCTTGCACTGTCATTTTATCTATCTTGCAATGTCTATTCGTCTGTCTTGATCTATTTTTCCGCCTATCTTGTTCTGTCTATTTTGGATTGTCTTTCCGTCTATCTTACAATGTCTTTCTGTCTATCTTATAATGTCTTTCTGTCTATCTTGCAAAGTCTTTCCGTATATCTTGCTCTGTCTATCTTGCAATCTCTTTTCGTCTATCTTGTATTGTCTTTCCGTCTATCTTGCACTGTCTTTCCGTCTATCTTGCACTGTCTTTCCGTCTATCTTGCATTGTCTTTCTGACTTTCTTGCACTGTCTTTCTGTCTATCTTGCACTGTCTTTCCGATTTTCTTGCACTGTTTTTCCGTCTATATTGCTCTATTTTTCCGTCTATCTTGCTTTGTCTATCTTGCATTGACTTTCCGTCTATCTTGCACTGTCTTTCCGTCTATCTTGCACTGTCTTTCCGTCTATCTTGCAATGTCTTTCTGCCTATCTTGCTCTGTCAATCTTGCATTGTCTTTCATTATATCTTGCACTGTCATTTTATCTATCTTGCAATGTATTTTTGTCTATCTTGCACTGTCTTTCTGTCTATCTTGCAATGTCTTTCTGTCTATCTTGCAATGTCTTTCTGTCTATCTTGCAATGTCTATTCGTCTGTCTTGATCTATTTTTCCGCCTATCTTGTTCTGTCTATTTTGGATTGTCTTTCCGTCTATCTTACAATGTCTTTCTGTTTATCTTGAAATGTCTTTCTGTCTATCTTGCAATGTCTATTCGTCTGTCTTGATCTATCTTTGCGCCTATCTTGTTTTATCTATTTTGGATTATTTCTCCGTTTATCTTACAATGTCTTTCTGTCTATCTTGCAAAGTCTTTCCGTCTATCTTGCTCTGTCTATATTGCATTGTCTTTTCGTCTATCTTGTTTTGTCTTTCCCGTCTATCTTGCACTGTCTTTCCGTCTATCTTGCACTGTCTTTCCTTCTATCTTACACTGTCTTTCCGTCTATCTTGCACTGTCTTTCTGTGTATCTTGCAAAGTCTTTCCGTCTATCTTGCTCTGTCAATCTTGCATTGTCTTTCAGTTTATCTTGCACTGTCATTTTAACTATCTTGCAATGTCTTTCTGTCTATCTTGCAATGTCTATTCGTCTGTCTTGCTCTATTTTTCCGTCTATCTTGCACTGTCTTTCCGTCTATCTTGCACTGTCCTTCCGATTTTCTTACACTGTCTTTCCGTCTATATTGCTCTATTTTTCCGTCTATCTTGCTTTGTCTATCTTGCATTGACTTTCCGTCTATCTTGCTCTGTCTTTTTGTCTATCTTGCACTGTCTTTCCCTCTATTTTGCTCTGTTTTTTTGTCTATCTTGCAAAGTCTTTCCGTCTATCTTGCTCTGTCTATCTTGCATTGTCTTTCCGTCATATCTTGCACTGTCTTTCCGTCTTTCTTGCACTGTCTTTCCGTCTATCTTGCAATGTCTTTCCGCCTAACTTGCTTTGTCTATCTTGTAGTTTATTTCAGTATATCTTGCACTGTCATTTTATCTATCTTGCAATGTCTTTCTGTCTATCTTGCATTGTCTTTCCGTCATATCTTGCAGTGTCTTTCCGTCTTTCTTGCTCTATTTTTCCGTCTATATTGCTCTATTTTTCCGTCTATCTTACTTTGTCTATCTTGCATTGACTTTCCGTCTATCTTGCTCTGTCTTTTTATCTATCTTGCACTGTCTTTCCGTCTATCTTGCTCTGTCTATCTTGCATTGTCTTTCCGTCATATCTTGCACTGTCTTTCCATCTTTCTTGCACTGTCTTTCTGTCTATCTTGCAATGTCTTTCCGTCTATCTTGCAATGTCTTTACGCCTATTTTGCAATGTCTTTCCGTATAAATTGCTTTGTCTATCTTGCAGTTTATTTCAGTATATCTTGCACTCTCATTTTATCTATCTTGCAATGTCTTTCTGTCTATCTTGCATTGTCTTTCCGTCTATCTTGCACTGTCTTTTCGTCTATCTTGCACTCTCTTTTTGTCTATCTTGCACTGTCTTTCCGTCTATTTTGCTCTGTTTTTCTGTCTATCTTGCAAAGTCTTTCCGTCTATCTTGCTCTGTCTATCTTGCATCGTCTTTCCGTCTATCTTGCACTGTCTTTCTGTCTATCTTGCAATGTCTTTCCGTCTATTTTGCAATGTCTTTCCGCCTAACTTGCTTTGTCTATCTTGCAGTTTATTTCAGTATATCTTGCACTGTCATTTTATCTATCTTGCAATGTCTTTCTGTCTATCTTGCATTGTCTTTCCGTCTATCTTGCACTGTCTTTCCGTCTATCTTGCACTGTCTTTCCGATTTTCTTGCTCTGTCTTTCCGTCTATATTGCTCTATTTTTCCGTCTATCTTGCTTTGTCTATCTTGCATTGACTTTCCGTCTATCATGCTCTGTCTTTTTGTCTATCTTGCACTGTCTTTCCGTCTATCTTGCTCTGTCTATCTTGCATTGTCTTTCCGTCATATCTTGCACTGTCTTTCCATCTTTCTTGCACTGTCTTTCCGTCTATCTTGCAATGTCTTTCCGTCTATGTTGCAATGTCTTTCCGCCTAACTTGCTTTGTCTATCTTGCAGTTTATTTCAGTATATCTTGCACTTTCATTTTATCTATCTTGCAATGTCTTTCTGTCTATCTTGCATTGTCTTTCCATCATATCTTGCACTGTCTTTCCGTCTTTCTTGCTCTATTTTTCCGTCTATCTTGCACTGTCTTTCCGTCTATCTTGCACTGTCTTTCCGTCTATCTTGCACTGTCTTTCCGATTTTCTTGCACTGTCTTTCCGTCTATATTGCTCTATTTTTCCGTCTATCTTGCTTTGTCTATCTTGCATTGACTTTCCGTCTATCATGCTCTGTCTTTTTGTCTATCTTGCACTGTCTTTCCGTCTATCTTGCTCTGTCTATCTTGCATTGTCTTTCCGTCATATCTTGCACTGTCTTTCCATCTTTCTTGCACTGTCTTTCCGTCTATCTTGCAATGTCTTTCCGTCTATCTTGCAATGTCTTTACGCCTAACTTGCTTTGTCTATCTTGCTGTTTATTTCAGTATATCTTGCACTCTCATTTTATCTATCTTGCAATGTCTTTCTGTCTATCTTGCATTGTCTTTCCGTCTATCTTGCACTGTCTTTTCGTCTATCTTGCACTCTCTTTTTGTCTATCTTACACTGTCTTTCCGTCTATTTTGCTCTGTTTTTCTGTCTATCTTGCAAAGTCTTTCCGTCTATCTTGCTCTGTCTATCTTGCATCGTCTTTCCGTCTATCTTGCACTGTCTTTCTGTCTATCTTGCAATGTCTTTCCGTCTATTTTGCAATGTCTTTCCGCCTAACTTGCTTTGTCTATCTTGCAGTTTATTTCAGTATATCTTGCACTGTCATTTTATCTATCTTGCAATGTCTTTCTGTCTATCTTGCATTGTCTTTCCGTCTATCTTGCACTGTCTTTCCGTCTATCTTGCACTGTCTTTCCGATTTTCTTGCTCTGTCTTTCCGTCTATATTGCTCTATTTTTCCGTCTATCTTGCTTTGTCTATCTTGCATTGACTTTCCGTCTATCATGCTCTGTCTTTTTGTCTATCTTGCACTGTCTTTCCGATTTTCTTGCTCTGTCTTTCCGTCTATATTGCTCTATTTTTCCGTCTATCTTGCTTTGTCTATCTTGCATTGACTTTCCGTCTATCTTGCTCTGTCTATCTTGCATTGTCTTTCCGTCATATCTTGCACTGTCTTTCCATCTTTCTTGCACTGTCTTTCCGTCTATCTTGCAATGTCTTTCCGTCTATGTTGCAATGTCTTTCCGCCTAACTTGCTTTGTCTATCTTGCAGTTTATTTCAGTATATCTTGCACTTTCATTTTATCTATCTTGCAATGTCTTTCTGTCTATCTTGCATTGTCTTTCCATCATATCTTGCACTGTCTTTCCGTCTTTCTTGCTCTATTTTTCCGTCTATCTTGCACTGTCTTTCCGTCTATCTTGCACTGTCTTTCCGTCTATCTTGCACTGTCTTTCCGATTTTCTTGCACTGTCTTTCCGTCTATATTGCTCTATTTTTCCGTCTATCTTGCTTTGTCTATCTTGCATTGACTTTCCGTCTATCATGCTCTGTCTTTTTGTCTATCTTGCACTGTCTTTCCGTCTATCTTGCTCTGTCTATCTTGCATTGTCTTTCCGTCATATCTTGCACTGTCTTTCCATCTTTCTTGCACTGTCTTTCCGTCTATCTTGCAATGTCTTTCCGTCTATCTTGCAATGTCTTTACGCCTAACTTGCTTTGTCTATCTTGCTGTTTATTTCAGTATATCTTTCACTCTCATTTTATCTATCTTGCAATGTCTTTCTGTCTATCTTGCATTGTCTTTCCGTCTATCTTGCACTGTCTTTTCGTCTATCTTGCACTCTCTTTTTGTCTATCTTGCACTGTCTTTCCGTCTATTTTGCTCTGTTTTTCTGTCTATCTTGCAAAGTCTTTCCGTCTATCTTGCTCTGTCTATCTTGCATCGTCTTTCCGTCTATCTTGCACTGTCTTTCTGTCTATCTTGCAATGTCTTTCCGTCTATTTTGCAATGTCTTTCCGCCTAACTTGCTTTGTCTATCTTGCAGTTTATTTCAGTATATCTTGCACTGTCATTTTATCTATCTTGCAATGTCTTTCTGTCTATCTTGCATTGTCTTTCCGTCTATCTTGCACTGTCTTTCCGTCTATCTTGCACTGTCTTTCCGATTTTCTTGCTCTGTCTTTCCGTCTATATTGCTCTATTTTTCCTTCTATCTTGCTTTGTCTATCTTGCATTGACTTTCCGTCTATCATGCTCTGTCTTTTTGTCTATCTTGCACTGTCTTTCCGTCTATCTTGCTCTGTCTATCTTGCATTGTCTTTCCGTCATATCTTGCACTGTCTTTCCATCTTTCTTGCACTGTCTTTCCGTCTATCTTGCAATGTCTTTCCGTCTATGTTGCAATGTCTTTCCGCCTAACTTGCTTTGTCTATCTTGCAGTTTATTTCAGTATATCTTGCACTTTCATTTTATCTATCTTGCAATGTCTTTCTGTCTATCTTGCATTGTCTTTCCATCATATCTTGCACTGTCTTTCCGTCTATCTTGCACTGTCTTTCCGTCTATCTTGCACTGTCTTTCCGATTTTCTTGCACTGTCTTTCCGTCTATATTGCTCTATTTTTCCGTCTATCTTGCTTTGTCTATCTTGCATTGACTTTCCGTCTATCTTGCTCTGTCTTTTTGTCTATCTTGCACTGTTTTTCCGTCTATCTTGCTCTGTCTATCTTGCATTGTCTTTCCGTCATATCTTGCACTGTCTTTCCATCTTTCTTGCACTGTCTTTCCGTCTATCTTGCAATGTCTTTCCGTCTATCTTGCAATGTCTTTACGCCTAACTTGCTTTGTCTATCTTGCTGTTTATTTCAGTATATCTTTCACTCTCATTTTATCTATCTTGCAATGTCTTTCTGTCTATCTTGCATTGTCTTTCCGTCTATCTTGCACTGTCTTTTTGTCTATCTTGCACTGTCTTTCCGTCTATTTTGCTCTGTTTTTCTGTCTATTTTGCTCTGTTTTTCTGTCTATCTTGCAAAGTCTTTCCGTCTATCTTGCTCTGTCTATCTTGCATTGTCTTTCCGTCTATCTTGCACTGTCTTTCCGTTTATCTTGCAATGTCTTTCCGTCTATTTTGCAATGTCTTTCCGCCTAACTTGCTTTGTCTATCTTGCAGTTTATTTCAGTATATCTTGCACTCTCATTTTATCTATCTTGCAATGTCTTTCTGTCTATCTTGCATTGTCTTTCCGTCTATCTTGCACTGTCTTTTCGTCTATCTTGCACTGTCTTTTTGTCTATCTTGCACTGTCTTTCCGTCTATTTTGCTCTGTTTTTCTGTCTATCTTGCAAAGTCTTACCGTCTATCTTACTCTGTCTATCTTGCATCGTCTTTCCGTCTATCTTGCACTGTCTTTCTGTCTATCTTGCAATGTCTTTCCGTCTATTTTGCAATGTCTTTCCGCCTAACTTGCTTTGTCTATCTTGCAGTTTATTTCAGTATATCTTGCACTGTCATTTTATCTATCTTGCAATGCCTTTCTGTCTATCTTGCATTGTCTTTCCGTCTATCTTGCACTGTCTTTCCGTCTATCTTGCACTGTCGTTCCGATTTTCTTGCTCTGTCTTTCCGTCTATCTTGCTCTGTCTTTTTGTCTATCTTGCACTGTCTTTCCGTCTATCTTGCTCTGTCTATCTTGCATTGTCTTTCCGTCATATCTTGCACTGTCTTTCCTTCTATCTTGCAATGTCTTTCCTTATATCTTGCAATGTCTTTACGCCTAACTTGCTTTGTCTATCTTGCAGTTTATTTCAGTATATCTTGCACTCTCATTTTATCTATCTTGCAATGTCTTTCTGTCTATCTTGCATTGTCTTTCCGTCTATCTTGCACTGTCTTTTTGTCTATCTTGCACTGTCTTTCCGTCTATTTTGCTCTGTTTTTCTGTCTATCTTGCAAAGTCTTTCCGTCTATCTTGCTCTGTCTATCTTGCATTGTCTTTCCGTCTATCTTGCACTGTCTTTCCGTCTATCTTACAATGTCTTTCCGTCTATTTTGCAATGTCTTTCCGCCTAACTTGCTTTGTCTATCTTGCAGTTTATTTCAGTATATCTTGCACTGTCATTTTATCTATCTTGCAATGTCTTTCTGTCTATCTTGCATTGTCTTTCCGTCTATCTTGCAATGTCTTTCCGTCTTTCTTGCTCTGTTTTTCTATCTATCTTATAATGTCTTTCTGTCTATCTTGCAAAGTCTTTCCGTATATCTTGCTCTGTCTATCTTGCAATGTCTTTTCGTCTATCTTGTATTGTCTTTCCGTCTATCTTGCACTGTCTTTCCGTCTATCTTGCATCGACTTTCCGTCTATCTTGCACTGTCTTTCCGTCTATCTTGCACTGTCTTTCCGTCTATCTTGCAATGTCTTTCTGCCTATCTTGCTCTGTCAATCTTGCATTGTCTTTCATTATAACTTGCACTGTCATTTTATCTATCTTGCATTGTCTTACCGTCTATCCTGCACTGTCTTTCCGTCTATCTTACACTGTCTTTCCGTCTATCTTGCACTGTCTTTCCGTCTATCTTGCTCTGTCAATCTTGCATTGTCTTTCATTATATCTTGCACTGTCATTTTATCTATCTTGCAATGTCTTTCTGTCTATCTTGCAATATCTTTTTGTCTATCTTGCAATGTCTATTCGTCTGTCTTGCTCTATTTTTCCGTCTATCTTGCTCTGTCTATTTTGGGTTTTCTTTCCGTCTATCTTGCACTGTCTTTCCGTCTATCTTGCACTGTCTTTCCGTCTATCTTACACTGTCTTTCCGTCTATCTTGCAAAGTCTTTCCGTCTATCTTGCTCTGTCAATCATGCATTGTCTTTCATTATATCTTGCACTGTCATTTTATCTATCTTGCAATGTCTTTTTGTCTATCTTGCACTGTCTTTCTGTCTATCTTGCAATGTCTATTCGTCTGTCTTGATCTATCTTTGCGCCTATCTTGTTCTATCTATTTTGGATTATCTTTCCGTCTATCTTACAATGTTTTTCTGTCTATCTTGCAAAGTCTTTCCGTCTATCTTGCTCTGTCTATATTGCATTGTCTTTTCGTCTATCTTGTATTGTCTTTCCCGTCTATCTTGCACTGTCTTTCCGTCTATCTTGCACTGTTTTTCCATCTATCTTGCAATGTCTTTCTGCCTATCTTGCTCTGTCAATCTTGCATTGTCTTTCATTATATCTTGCACTGTCATTTTATCTATCTTGCATTGTCTTTCCGTCTATCCTGCACTGTCTTTCCGTCTATCTTACACTGTCTTTCCGTCTATCTTGCACTGTCTTTCCGTCTATCTTGCTCTGTCAATCTTGCATTGTCTTTCATTATTTCTTGCACTGTCATTTTATCTATCTTGCAATGTCTTTCTGTCTATCTTGCAATATCTTTTTGTCTATCTTGCAATGTCTATTCGTCTGTCTTGTTCTATTTTTCCGTCTATCTTGCTGTGTCTATTTTGGGTTGTCTTTCCGTCTATCTTGCACTGTCTTTCCGTCTATCTTGCACTGTCTTTCCGTCTATCTTACACTGTCTTTCCGTCTATCTTGCAAAGTCTTTCCGTCTATCTTGCTCTGTCAATCTTGCATTGTCTTTCATTATATCTTGCACTGTCATTTTATCTATCTTGCAATGTCTTTCTGTCTATCTTGCAATATCTTTTTGTCTATCTTGCAATGTCTATTCGTCTGTCTTGCTCTATTTTTCCGTCTATCTTGCTCTGTCTATTTTGGGTTGTCTTTCCGTCTATCTTGCACTGTCTTTCCGTCTATCTTGCACTGTCTTTCCGTCTATCTTACACTGTCTTTCCGTCTATCTTGCAAAGTCTTTCCGTCTATCTTGCTCTGTCAATCTTGCATTGTCTTTCATTATATCTTGCACTGTCATTTTATCTATCTTGCAATGTCTTTTTGTCTATCTTGCACTGTCTTTCTGTCTATCTTGCAATGTCTATTCGTCTGTCTTGATCTATTTTTCCGCCTATCTTGTTCTGTCTATTTTGGATTGTTTTTCCGTCTATCTTACAATGTCTTTCTGTCTATCTTGCAATGTCTTTCTGTCTATCTTGCAATCTCTATTTGTCTGTCTTGATCTATCTTTGCGTCTATCTTGTTCTATCTATTTTGGATTATCTTTCCGTCTATCTTTCAATGTCTTTCTGTCTATCTTGCAAAGTCTTTCCGTCTATCTTGCTCTGTCTATATTGCATTGTCTTTTCGTCTATCTTGTATTGTCTTTCCCGTCTATCTTGCACTGTCTTTCCGTCTATCTTGCACTGTCTTTCCTTCTATCTTACACTGTCTTTCCGTCTATCTTGCACTGTCTTTCTGTGTATCTTGCAAAGTCTTTCCGTCTATCTTGCTCTGTCAATCTTGCATTGTCTTTCAGTTTATCTTGCACTGTCATTTTAACTATCTTGCAATGTCTTTCTGTCTATCTTGCAATGTCTATTCGTCTGTCTTGCTCTATTTTTCCGTCTATCTTGCACTGTCTTTCCGTCTATCTTGCACTGTCTTTCCGTCTATCTTGCACTGTCTTTCCGTCTATCTTGCTATGTCAATCTTGCATTGTCTTTCATTATATCTTGCACTGTCATTTTATCTATCTTGCAATGTCTTTCTGCCTATCTTGCTCTGTCAATCTTGCATTGTCTTTCATTATATCTTGCACTGTCATTTTATCTATCTTGCATTGTCTTTCCGTCTATCCTGCACTGTTTTTACCGTCTATCTTACACTGTCTTTCCGTCTATCTTGCACTGTCTTTCCGTCTATCTTGCTATGTCAATCTTGCATTGTCTTTCATTATATCTTGCACTGTCATTTTATCTATCTTGCATTGTCTTTCCGTCTATCCTGCACTGTTTTTACCGTCTATCTTACACTGTCTTTCCGTCTATCTTGCACTGTCTTTCCGTCTATCTTGCTATGTCAATCTTGCATTGTCTTTCATTATATCTTGCACTGTCATTTTATCTATCTTGCAATGTCTATTCGTCTGTCTTGCTCTATTTTTCCGTCTATCTTGCTCTGTCTATTTTGGGTTGTCTTTCCGTCTATCTTGCACTGTCTCTCCGTCTATCTTGCACTGTCTTTCCGTCTATCTTACACTGTCTTTCCGTCTATCCTGCAAAGTCTTTCCGTCTATCTTGCTCTGTCAATCTTGCATTGTCTTTCATTATATCTTGCACTGTCTTTTTGTCTATCTTGCACTGTCTTTCCGTCTATTTTGCTCTGTTTTTCTGTCTATTTTGCTCTGTTTTTCTGTCTATCTTGCAAAGTCTTTCCGTCTATCTTGCTCTGTCTATCTTGCATTGTCTTTCCGTCTATCTTGCACTGTCTTTCCGTTTATCTTGCAATGTCTTTCCGTCTATTTTGCAATGTCTTTCCGCCTAACTTGCTTTGTCTATCTTGCAGTTTATTTCAGTATATCTTGCACTCTCATTTTATCTATCTTGCAATGTCTTTCTGTCTATCTTGCATTGTCTTTCCGTCTATCTTGCACTGTCTTTTCGTCTATCTTGCACTGTCTTTTTGTCTATCTTGCACTGTCTTTCCGTCTATTTTGCTCTGTTTTTCTGTCTATCTTGCAAAGTCTTACCGTCTATCTTACTCTGTCTATCTTGCATCGTCTTTCCGTCTATCTTGCACTGTCTTTCTGTCTATCTTGCAATGTCTTTCCGTCTATTTTGCAATGTCTTTCCGCCTAACTTGCTTTGTCTATCTTGCAGTTTATTTCAGTATATCTTGCACTGTCATTTTATCTATCTTGCAATGCCTTTCTGTCTATCTTGCATTGTCTTTCCGTCTATCTTGCACTGTCTTTCCGTCTATCTTGCACTGTCGTTCCGATTTTCTTGCTCTGTCTTTCCGTCTATCTTGCTCTGTCTTTTTGTCTATCTTGCACTGTCTTTCCGTCTATCTTGCTCTGTCTATCTTGCATTGTCTTTCCGTCATATCTTGCACTGTCTTTCCGTCTATCTTGCAATGTCTTTCCTTATATCTTGCAATGTCTTTACGCCTAACTTGCTTTGTCTATCTTGCAGTTTATTTCAGTATATCTTGCACTCTCATTTTATCTATCTTGCAATGTCTTTCTGTCTATCTTGCATTGTCTTTCCGTCTATCTTGCACTGTCTTTTTGTCTATCTTGCACTGTCTTTCCGTCTATTTTGCTCTGTTTTTCTGTCTATCTTGCAAAGTCTTTCCGTCTATCTTGCTCTGTCTATCTTGCATTGTCTTTCCGTCTATCTTGCACTGTCTTTCCGTCTATCTTACAATGTCTTTCCGTCTATTTTGCAATGTCTTTCCGCCTAACTTGCTTTGTCTATCTTGCAGTTTATTTCAGTATATCTTGCACTGTCATTTTATCTATCTTGCAATGTCTTTCTGTCTATCTTGCATTGTCTTTCCGTCTATCTTGCAATGTCTTTCCGTCTTTCTTGCTCTGTTTTTCTATCTATCTTATAATGTCTTTCTGTCTATCTTGCAAAGTCTTTCCGTATATCTTGCTCTGTCTATCTTGCAATGTCTTTTCGTCTATCTTGTATTGTCTTTCCGTCTATCTTGCACTGTCTTTCCGTCTATCTTGCATCGACTTTCCGTCTATCTTGCACTGTCTTTCCGTCTATCTTGCACTGTCTTTCCGTCTATCTTGCAATGTCTTTCTGCCTATCTTGCTCTGTCAATCTTGCATTGTCTTTCATTATAACTTGCACTGTCATTTTATCTATCTTGCATTGTCTTACCGTCTATCCTGCACTGTCTTTCCGTCTATCTTACACTGTCTTTCCGTCTATCTTGCACTGTCTTTCCGTCTATCTTGCTCTGTCAATCTTGCATTGTCTTTCATTATATCTTGCACTGTCATTTTATCTATCTTGCAATGTCTTTCTGTCTATCTTGCAATATCTTTTTGTCTATCTTGCAATGTCTATTCGTCTGTCTTGCTCTATTTTTCCGTCTATCTTGCTCTGTCTATTTTGGGTTTTCTTTCCGTCTATCTTGCACTGTCTTTCCGTCTATCTTGCACTGTCTTTCCGTCTATCTTACACTGTCTTTCCGTCTATCTTGCAAAGTCTTTCCGTCTATCTTGCTCTGTCAATCATGCATTGTCTTTCATTATATCTTGCACTGTCATTTTATCTATCTTGCAATGTCTTTTTGTCTATCTTGCACTGTCTTTCTGTCTATCTTGCAATGTCTATTCGTCTGTCTTGATCTATCTTTGCGCCTATCTTGTTCTATCTATTTTGGATTATCTTTCCGTCTATCTTACAATGTTTTTCTGTCTATCTTGCAAAGTCTTTCCGTCTATCTTGCTCTGTCTATATTGCATTGTCTTTTCGTCTATCTTGTATTGTCTTTCCCGTCTATCTTGCACTGTCTTTCCGTCTATCTTGCACTGTTTTTCCATCTATCTTGCAATGTCTTTCTGCCTATCTTGCTCTGTCAATCTTGCATTGTCTTTCATTATATCTTGCACTGTCATTTTATCTATCTTGCATTGTCTTTCCGTCTATCCTGCACTGTCTTTCCGTCTATCTTACACTGTCTTTCCGTCTATCTTGCACTGTCTTTCCGTCTATCTTGCTCTGTCAATCTTGCATTGTCTTTCATTATTTCTTGCACTGTCATTTTATCTATCTTGCAATGTCTTTCTGTCTATCTTGCAATATCTTTTTGTCTATCTTGCAATGTCTATTCGTCTGTCTTGTTCTATTTTTCCGTCTATCTTGCTGTGTCTATTTTGGGTTGTCTTTCCGTCTATCTTGCACTGTCTTTCCGTCTATCTTGCACTGTCTTTCCGTCTATCTTACACTGTCTTTCCGTCTATCTTGCAAAGTCTTTCCGTCTATCTTGCTCTGTCAATCTTGCATTGTCTTTCATTATATCTTGCACTGTCATTTTATCTATCTTGCAATGTCTTTCTGTCTATCTTGCAATATCTTTTTGTCTATCTTGCAATGTCTATTCGTCTGTCTTGCTCTATTTTTCCGTCTATCTTGCTCTGTCTATTTTGGGTTGTCTTTCCGTCTATCTTGCACTGTCTTTCCGTCTATCTTGCACTGTCTTTCCGTCTATCTTACACTGTCTTTCCGTCTATCTTGCAAAGTCTTTCCGTCTATCTTGCTCTGTCAATCTTGCATTGTCTTTCATTATATCTTGCACTGTCATTTTATCTATCTTGCAATGTCTTTTTGTCTATCTTGCACTGTCTTTCTGTCTATCTTGCAATGTCTATTCGTCTGTCTTGATCTATTTTTCCGCCTATCTTGTTCTGTCTATTTTGGATTGTTTTTCCGTCTATCTTACAATGTCTTTCTGTCTATCTTGCAATGTCTTTCTGTCTATCTTGCAATGTCTATTTGTCTGTCTTGATCTATCTTTGCGTCTATCTTGTTCTATCTATTTTGGATTATCTTTCCGTCTATCTTTCAATGTCTTTCTGTCTATCTTGCAAAGTCTTTCCGTCTATCTTGCTCTGTCTATATTGCATTGTCTTTTCGTCTATCTTGTATTGTCTTTCCCGTCTATCTTGCACTGTCTTTCCGTCTATCTTGCACTGTCTTTCCTTCTATCTTACACTGTCTTTCCGTCTATCTTGCACTGTCTTTCTGTGTATCTTGCAAAGTCTTTCCGTCTATCTTGCTCTGTCAATCTTGCATTGTCTTTCAGTTTATCTTGCACTGTCATTTTAACTATCTTGCAATGTCTTTCTGTCTATCTTGCAATGTCTATTCGTCTGTCTTGCTCTATTTTTCCGTCTATCTTGCACTGTCTTTCCGTCTATCTTGCACTGTCTTTCCGTCTATCTTGCACTGTCTTTCCGTCTATCTTGCTATGTCAATCTTGCATTGTCTTTCATTATATCTTGCACTGTCATTTTATCTATCTTGCAATGTCTTTCTGCCTATCTTGCTCTGTCAATCTTGCATTGTCTTTCATTATATCTTGCACTGTCATTTTATCTATCTTGCATTGTCTTTCCGTCTATCCTGCACTGTTTTTACCGTCTATCTTACACTGTCTTTCCGTCTATCTTGCACTGTCTTTCCGTCTATCTTGCTATGTCAATCTTGCATTGTCTTTCATTATATCTTGCACTGTCATTTTATCTATCTTGCATTGTCTTTCCGTCTATCCTGCACTGTTTTTACCGTCTATCTTACACTGTCTTTCCGTCTATCTTGCACTGTCTTTCCGTCTATCTTGCTATGTCAATCTTGCATTGTCTTTCATTATATCTTGCACTGTCATTTTATCTATCTTGCAATGTCTATTCGTCTGTCTTGCTCTATTTTTCCGTCTATCTTGCTCTGTCTATTTTGGGTTGTCTTTCCGTCTATCTTGCACTGTCTCTCCGTCTATCTTGCACTGTCTTTCCGTCTATCTTACACTGTCTTTCCGTCTATCCTGCAAAGTCTTTCCGTCTATCTTGCTCTGTCAATCTTGCATTGTCTTTCATTATATCTTGCACTGTCATTTTATCTATCTTGCAATGTCTATTCGTCTGTCTTGATCTATTTTTCCGCCTATCTTGTTCTATCTATTTTGGATTGTCTTTCCGTCTATCTTACAATGTCTTTCTGTGTATCTTATAATGTCTTTCTGTCTATCTTGCAAAGTCTTTCCGTATATCTTGCTCTGTCTATCTTGCTATCTCTTTTCGTCTATCTTGTATTGTCTTTCCGTCTATCTTGCACTGTCTTTCTGACTTTCTTGCACTGTCTTTCTGTCTATCTTGCATTGTCTTTCCGATTTTCTTGCACTGTTTTTCCGTCTATCTTGCACTGTCCTTCCGATTTTCTTACACTGTCTTTCCGTTTATATTGCTCTATTTTTCCGTCTATCTTGCTTTGTCTATCTTGCATTGACTTTCCGTCTATCTTGCTCTGTCTTTTTGTCTATCTTGCACTGTCTTTCCCTCTAATTTGCTCTGTTTTTTTGTCTATCTTTGCAAAGTCTTTCCGTCTATCTTGCTCTGTCTATCTTGCATTGTCTTTCCGTCATATCTTGCACTGTCTTTCCGTCTTTCTTGCACTGTCTTTCCGTCTATCTTGCAATGTCTTTCCGCCTAACTTGCTTTGTCTATCTTGCAGTTTATTTCAGTATATCTTGCACTGTCATTTTATCTATCTTGCAATGTCTTTCCGTCTATCTTGCACTGTCTTTCCGTCTATCTTGCACTGTCTTTCCGATTTTCTTGCACTGTCTTTCCGTCTATATTGCTCTATTTTTCCGTCTATCTTACTTTGTCTATCTTGCATTGTCTTTCCGTCTATCTTGCTCTGTCTATCTTGCATTGTCTTTCCGTCATATCTTGCACTGTCTTTCCATCTTTCTTGCACTGTCTTTCCGTCTATCTTGCAATGTCTTTCCGTCTATCTTGCAATGTCTTTACGCCTATTTTGCAATGTCTTTCCGTCTATCTTGCTCTGTCTATCTTGCATCGTCTTTCCGTCTATCTTGCACTGTCTTTCTGTCTATCTTGCAATGTCTTTCCGTCTATTTTGCAATGTCTTTCCGCCTAACTTGCTTTGTCTATCTTGCAGTTTATTTCAGTATATCTTGCACTGTCATTTTATCTATCTTGCAATGTCTTTCTGTCTATCTTGCATTGTCTTTCCGTCTATCTTGCACTGTCTTTCCGATTTTCTTGCTCTGTCTTTCCGTCTATATTGCTCTATTGTTCCGTCTATCTTGCTTTGTCTATCTTGCATTGACTTTCCGTCTATCTTGCTCTGTCTTTTTGTCTATCTTGCACTGTCTTTCCGTCTATCTTGCTCTGTCTATCTTGCATTGTCTTTCCGTCATATCTTGCACTGTCTTTCCATCTTTCTTGCACTGTCTTTCCATCTATCTTGCAATGTCTTTCCGTCTATCTTGCAATGTCTTTCCGCCTAACTTGCTTTGTCTATCTTGCAGTTTATTTCAGTATATCTTGCACTTTCATTTTATCTATCTTGCAATGTCTTTCTGTCTATCTTGCATTGTCTTTCCATCATATCTTGCACTGTCTTTCCGTCTTTCTTGCTCTATTTTTCCGTCTATCTTGCACTGTCTTTCCGTCTATCTTGCACTGTCTTTCCGTCTATCTTGCACTGTCTTTCCGATTTTCTTGCACTGTCTTTCCGTCTATATTGCTCTATTTTTCCGTCTATCTTGCTTTGTCTATCTTGCATTGACTTTCCGTCTATCTTGCTCTGTCTTTTTGTCTATCTTGCACTGTTTTTCCGTCTATCTTGCTCTGTCTATCTTGCATTGTCTTTCCGTCATATCTTGCACTGTCTTTCCATCTTTCTTGCACTGTCTTTCCGTCTATCTTGCAATGTCTTTCCGTCTATCTTGCAATGTCTTTACGCCTAACTTGCTTTGTCTATCTTGCTGTTTATTTCAGTATATCTTTCACTCTCATTTTATCTATCTTGCAATGTCTTTCTGTCTATCTTGCATTGTCTTTCCGTCTATCTTGCACTGTCTTTTTGTCTATCTTGCACTGTCTTTCCGTCTATTTTGCTCTGTTTTTCTGTCTATTTTGCTCTGTTTTTCTGTCTATCTTGCAAAGTCTTTCCGTCTATCTTGCTCTGTCTATCTTGCATTGTCTTTCCGTCTATCTTGCACTGTCTTTCCGTTTATCTTGCAATGTCTTTCCGTCTATTTTGCAATGTATTTCCGCCTAACTTGCTTTGTCTATCTTGCAGTTTATTTCAGTATATCTTGCACTCTCATTTTATCTATCTTGCAATGTCTTTCTGTCTATCTTGCATTGTCTTTCCGTCTATCTTGCACTGTCTTTTCGTCTATCTTGCTCTGTCTTTTTGTCTATCTTGCACTGTCTTTCCGTCTATTTTGCTCTGTTTTTCTGTCTATCTTGCAAAGTCTTTCCGTCTATCTTACTCTGTCTATCTTGCATCGTCTTTCCGTCTATCTTGCACTGTCTTTCTGGCTATCTTGCAATGTCTTTCCGTCTATTTTGCAATGTCTTTCCGCCTAACTTGCTTTGTCTATCTTGCAGTTTATTTCAGTATATCTTGCACTGTCATTTTATCTATCTTGCAATGTCTTTCTGTCTATCTTGCATTGTCTTTCCGTCTATCTTGCACTGTCTTTCCGTCTATCTTGCACTGTCGTTCCGATTTTCTTGCTCTGTCTTTCCGTCTATCTTGCTCTGTCTTTTTGTCTATCTTGCACTGTCTTTCCGTCTATCTTGCTCTGTCTATCTTGCATTGTCTTTCCGTCATATCTTGCACTGTCTTTCCATCTTTTTTGCACTGTCTTTCCGTCTATCTTGCAATGTCTTTCCGTCTATCTTGCAATGTCTTTACGCCTAACTTGCTTTGTCTATCTTGCAGTTTATTTCAGTATATCTTGCACTCTCATTTTATCTATCTTGCAATGTCTTTCTGTCTATCTTGCATTGTATTTCCGTCTATCTTGCACTGTCTTTTTGTCTATCTTGCACTGTCTTTCCGTCTATTTTGCTCTGTTTTTCTGTCTATCTTGCAAAGTCTTTCCGTCTATCTTGCTCTGTCTATCTTGCATTGTCTTTCCGTCTATCTTGCACTGTCTTTCCGTCTATCTTACAATGTCTTTCCGTCTATTTTGCAATGTCTTTCCGCCTAACTTGCTTTGTCTATCTTGCAGTTTATTTCAGTATGTCTTGCACTGTCATTTTATCTATCTTGCAATGTCTTTCTGTCTATCTTGCATTGTCTTTCCGTCTATCTTGCAATGTCTTTCCGTCTTTCTTGCTCTGTTTTTCTATCTATCTTATAATGTCTTTCTGTCTATCTTGCAAAGTCTTTCCGTATATCTTGCTCTGTCTATCTTGCAATGTCTTTTCGTCTATCTTGTATTGTCTTTCCGTCTATCTTGCACTGTCTTTCCGTCTATCTTGCACTGTCTTTCCGTCTATCTTGCATTGACTTTCCGTCTATCTTGCACTGTCTTTCCGTCTATCTTGCACTGTCTTTCCATCTATCTTGCAATGTCTTTCTGCCTATCTTGCTCTGTCAATCTTGCATTGTCTTTCATTATATCTTGCACTGTCATTTTATCTATCTTGCATTGTCTTACCGTCTATCCTGCACTGTCTTTCCGTCTATCTTACACTGTCTTTCCGTCTATCTTGCACTGTCTTTCCGTCTATCTTGCTCTGTCAATCTTGCATTGTCTTTCATTATATCTTGCACTGTCATTTTATCTATCTTGCAATGTCTTTCTGTCTATCTTGCAATATCTTTTTGTCTATCTTGCAATGTCTATTCGTCTGTCTTGCTCTATTTTTCCATCTATCTTGCTCTGTCTATTTTGGGTTTTCTTTCCGTCTATCTTGCACTGTCTTTCCGTCTATCTTGCACTGTCTTTCCGTCTATCTTACACTGTCTTTCCGTCTATCTTGCAAAATCTTTCCGTCTATCTTGCTCTGTCAATCTTGCATTGTCTTTCAGTTTATCTTGCACTGTCATTTTAACTATCTTGCAATGTCTTTCTGTCTATCTTGCAATGTCTATTCGTCTGTCTTGCTCTATTTTTCCGTCTATCTTGCACTGTCTTTCCGTCTATCTTGCACTGTCTTTCCGTCTATCTTGCTCTGTCAATCTTGCATTGTCTTTCATTATATCTTGCACTGTCATTTTATCTATCTTGCAATGTCTTTCTGCCTATTTTGCTCTGTCAATCTTGCATTGTCTTTCATTATATCTTGCACTGTCATTTTATCTATCTTGCATTGTCTTTCCGTCTATCCTGCACTGTTTTTACCGTCTATCTTACACTGTCTTTCCGTCTATCTTGCACTGTCTTTCCGTCTATCTTGCTATGTCAATCTTGCATTGTCTTTCATTATATCTTGCACTGTCATTTTATCTATCTTGCAATGTCTTTCTGTCTGTCTTGCAATATCTTTTTGTCTATCTTGCAATGTCTATTCGTCTGTCTTGCTCTATTTTTCGTCTATCTTGCTCTGTCTATTTTGGGTTGTCTTTCCGTCTATCTTGCACTGTCTTTCCGTCTATCTTGCACTGTCTTTCCGTCTATCTTACACTGTCTTTCCGTCTATCCTGCAAAGTCTTTCCGTCTATCTTGCTCTGTCAATCTTGCATTGTCTTTCATTATATCTTGCACTGTCATTTTATCTATCTTGCAATGTCTTTTCGTCTGTCTTGCTCTATTTTTCCGTCTATCTTGCTCTGTCTATTTTGGATTGTCTTTCCGTCTATCTTACAATGTCTTTCTGTCTATCTTATAATGTCTTTCTGTCTATCTTGCAAAGTCTTTCCGTATATCTTGCTCTGTCTATCTTGCAATCTCTTTTCGTCTATCTTGTATTGTCTTTCCGTCTATCTTGCACTGTCTTTCTGTCTATCTTGCACTGTCTTTCCGTCTCTCTTGCATTGTCTTTCTGACTTTCTTGCACTGTCTTTCTGTCTATCTTGCACTGTCTTTCCGATTTTCTTGCACTGTTTTTCCGTCTGTATTGCTCTATTTTTCCGTCTATCTTGCTTTGTCTATCTTGCATTGACTTTCCGTCTATCTTGCACTGTCTTTCCGTCTATCTTGCACTGTCTTTCCGTCTATCTTGCAATGTCTTTCTGCCTATCTTGCTCTGTCAATCTTGCATTGTCTTTCATTATATCTTGCACTGTCATTTTATCTATCTTGCAATGTATTTTTGTCTATCTTGCACTGTCTTTCTGTCTATCTTGCAATGTCTATTCGTCTGTCTTGATCTATTTTTCCGCCTATCTTGTTCTGTCTATTTTGGATTGTCTTTCCGTCTATCTTACAATGTCTTTCTGTCTATCTTGCAATGTCTTTCTGTCTATCTTGCAATGTCTATTCGTCTGTCTTGATCTATCTTTGCGCCTATCTTGTTCTTTCTATTTTGGATTATCTTTCCGTTTATCTTACAATGTCTTTCTGTCTATCTTGCAAAGTCTTTCCGTCTATCTTGCTCTGTCTATATTGCATTGTCTTTTCGTCTATCTTGTATTGTCTTTCCCGTCTATCTTGCACTGTCTTTCCGTCTATCTTGCACTGTCTTTCCTTCTATCTTACACTGTCTTTCCGTCTATCTTGCACTGTCTTTCTGTGTATCTTGCAAAGTCTTTCCGTCTATCTTGCTCTGTCAATCTTGCATTGTCTTTCAGTTTATCTTGCAATGTCATTTTAACTATCTTGCAATGTCTTTCTGTCTATCTTGCAATGTCTATTCGTCTGTCTTGCTCTATTTTTCCGTCTATCTTGCACTGTCTTTCCGTCTATCTTGCACTGTCCTTCCGATTTTCTTACACTGTCTTTCCGTCTATATTGCTCTATTTTTCCGTCTATCTTGCTTTGTCTATCTTGCATTGACTTTCCGTCTATCTTGCTCTGTCTTTTTGTCTATCTTGCACTGTCTTTCCCTCTATTTTGCTCTGTTTTTTTGTCTATCTTGCAAAGTCTTTCCGTCTATCTTGCTCTGTCTATCTTGCATTGTCTTTCCGTCATATCTTGCACTGTCTTTCCGTCTTTCTTGCACTGTCTTTCCGTCTATCTTGCAATGTCTTTCCGCCTAACTTGCTTTGTCTATCTTGCAGTTTATTTCAGTATATCTTGCACTGTCATTTTATCTATCTTGCAATGTCTTTCTGTCTATCTTGCATTGTCTTTCCGTCATATCTTGCACTGTCTTTCCGTCTTTCTTGCTCTATTTTTCCGTCTATTTCGCTCTGTCTTTCCGTCTATCTTGCACTGTCTTTCCGTCTATCTTGCACTGTCTTTCCGATTTTCTTGCACTGTCTTTCCGTCTATATTGCTCTATTTTTCCGTCTATCTTACTTTGTCTATCTTGCATTGACTTTCCGTCTATCTTGCTCTGTCTTTTTGTCTATCTTGCACTGTCTTTCCGTCTATCTTGCTCTGTCTATCTTGCATTGTCTTTCCGTCATATCTTGCACTGTCTTTCCATCTTTCTTGCACTGTCTTTCCGTCTATCTTGCAATGTCTTTCCGTCTATCTTGCAATGTCTTTACGCCTATTTTGCAATGTCTTTCCGCCTAACTTGCTTTGTCTATCTTGCAGTTTATTTCAGTATATCTTGCACTCTCATTTTATCTATCTTGCAATGTCTTTCTGTCTATCTTGCATTGTCTTTCCGTCTATCTTGCACTGTCTTTTCGTCTATCTTGCACTCTCTTTTTGTCTATCTTGCACTGTCTTTCCTTCTATTTTGCTCTGTTTTTCTGTCTATCTTGCAAAGTCTTTCCGTCTATCTTGCTCTGTCTATCTTGCATCGTCTTTCCGTCTATCTTGCACTGTCTTTCTGTCTATCTTGCAATGTCTTTCCGTCTATTTTGCAATGTCTTTCCGCCTAACTTGCTTTGTCTATCTTGCAGTTTATTTCAGTATATCTTGCACTGTCATTGTATCTATCTTGCAATGTCTTTCTGTCTATCTTGCATTGTCTTTCCGTCTATCTTGCACTGTCTTTCCGATTTTCTTGCTCTGTCTTTCCGTCTATATTGCTCTATTTTTCCGTCTATCTTGCTTTGTCTATCTTGCATTGACTTTCCGTCTATCTTGCTCTGTCTTTTTGTCTATCTTGCACTGTCTTTCCGTCTATCTTGCTCTGTCTATCTTGCATTGTCTTTCCGTCATATCTTGCACTGTCTTTCCATCTTTCTTGCACTGTCTTTCCGTCTATCTTGCAATGTCTTTCCGTCTATCTTGCAATGTCTTTCCGCCTAACTTGCTTTGTCTATCTTGCAGTTTATTTCATTATATCTTGCACTGTCATTTTATCTATCTTGCAATGTCTTTCTGTCTATCTTGCATTGTCTTTCCATCATATCTTGCACTGTCTTTCCGTCTTTCTTGCTCTATTTTTCCGTCTATCTTGCACTGTCTTTCCGTCTATCTTGCACTGTCTTTCCGTCTATCTTGCACTGTCTTTCCGATTTTCTTGCACTGTCTTTCCGTCTATATTGCTTTATTTTTCCGTCTATCTTGCTTTGTCTATCTTGCATTGACTTTCCGTCTATCTTGCTCTGTCTTTTTGTCTATCTTGCACTGTCTTTCCCTCTATCTTGCTCTGTCTATCTTGCATTGTCTTTCCGTCATATCTTGCACTGTCTTTCCATCTTTCTTGCACTGTCTTTCCGTCTATCTTGCAATGTCTTTCCGTCTATCTTGCAATGTCTTTACGCCTAACTTGCTTTGTCTATCTTGCTGTTTATTTTAGTATATCTTGCACTCTCATTTTATCTATCTTGCAATGTCTTTCTGTCTATCTTGCATTGTCTTTCCGTCTATCTTGCACTGTCTTTTTGTCTATCTTGCACCGTCTTTCCGTCTATTTTGCTCTGTTTTTCTGTCTATTTTGCTCTGTTTTTCTGTCTATCTTGCAAAGTCTTTCCGTCTATCTTGCTCTGTCTATCTTGCATTGTCTTTCCGTCTATCTTGCACTGTCTTTCCGTTTATCTTGCAATGTCTTTCCGTCTATTTTGCAATGTCTTTCCGCCTAACTTGCTTTGTCTATCTTGCAGTTTATTTCAGTATATCTTGCACTGTCATTTTATCTATCTTGCAATGTCTTTCTGTCTATCTTGCATTGTCTTTCCGTCTATCTTGCACTGTCTTTCCGTCTATCTTGCACTGTCGTTCCGATTTTCTTGCTCTGTCTTTCCGTCTATCTTGCTCTGTCTTTTTGTCTATCTTGCACTGTCTTTCCGTCTATCTTGCTCTGTCTATCTTGCATTGTCTTTCCGTCATATCTTGCACTGTCTTTCCATCTTTTTTGCACTGTCTTTCCGTCTATCTTGCAATGTCTTTCCGTCTATCTTGCAATGTCTTTACGCCTAACTTGCTTTGTCTATCTTGCAGTTTACTTCAGTATATCTTGCACTCTCATTTTATCTATCTTGCAATGTCTTTCTGTCTATCTTGCATTGTCATTCCGTCTATCTTGCACTGTCTTTTTGTCTATCTTGCACTGTCTTTCCGTCTATTTTGCTCTGTTTTTCTGTCTATCTTGCAAAGTCTTTCCGTCTATCTTGCTCTGTCTATCTTGCATTGTCTTTCCGTCTATCTTGCACTGTCTTTCCGTCTATCTTACAATGTCTTTCCGTCTATTTTGCAATGTCTTTCCGCCTAACTTGCTTTGTCTATCTTGCAGTTTATTTCAGTATATCTTGCACTGTCATTTTATCTATCTTGCAATGTCTTTCTGTCTATCTTGCATTGTCTTTCCGTCTATCTTGCAATGTCTTTCCGTCTTTCTTGCTCTGTTTTTCTATCTATCTTATAATGTCTTTCTGTCTATCTTGCAAAGTCTTTCCGTATATCTTGCTCTGTCTATCTTGCAATGTCTTTTCGTCTATCTTGTATTGTCTTTCCGTCTATCTTGCACTGTTTTTCAGTCTATCTTGCACTGTCTTTCCGTCTATCTTGCATTGACTTTCCGTCTATCTTGCACTGTCTTTCCGTCTATCTTGCACTGTCTTTCCGTCTATCTTGCAATGTCTTTCTGCCTATCTTGCTCTGTCAATCTTACATTGTCTTTCATTATAACTTGCACTGTCATTTTATCTATCTTGCATTGTCTTACCGTCTATCCTGCACTGTCTTTCCGTCTATCTTACACTGTCTTTCCGTCTATCTTGCAATGTCTTTCCGTCTATTTTGCAATGTCTTTCCGCCTAACTTGCTTTGTCTATCTTGCAGTTTATTTCAGTATATCTTGCACTGTCATTTTATCTATCTTGCAATGTCTTTCTGTCTATCTTGCATTGTCTTTCCGTCTATCTTGCACTGTCTTTCCGTCTATCTTGCACTGTCTTTCCGATTTTCTTGCTCTGTCTTTCCGTCTATATTGCTCTATTTTTCCGTCTATCTTGCTTTGTCTATCTTGCATTGACTTTCCGTCTATCTTGCTCTGTCTTTTTGTCTATCTTGCACTGTCTTTCCGTCTATCTTGCTCTGTCTATCTTGCATTGTCTTTCCGTCATATCTTGCACTGTCTTTCCATCTTTCTTGCACTGTCTTTCCGTCTATCTTGCAATGTCTTTCCGTCTATCTTGCAATGTCTTTACGCCTATTTTGCAATGTCTTTCCGCCTAACTTGCTTTGTCTATCTTGCAGTTTATTTCAGTATATCTTGCACTCTCATTTTATCTATCTTGCAATGTCTTTCTGTCTATCTTGCATTGTCTTTCCGTCTATCTTGCACTGTCTTTTCGTCTATCTTGCACTCTCTTTTTGTCTATCTTGCACTGTCTTTCCTTCTATTTTGCTCTGTTTTTCTGTCTATCTTGCAAAGTCTTTCCGTCTATCTTGCTCTGTCTATCTTGCATCGTCTTTCCGTCTATCTTGCACTGTCTTTCTGTCTATCTTGCAATGTCTTTCCGTCTATTTTGCAATGTCTTTCCGCCTAACTTGCTTTGTCTATCTTGCAGTTTATTTCAGTATATCTTGCACTGTCATTGTATCTATCTTGCAATGTCTTTCTGTCTATCTTGCATTGTCTTTCCGTCTATCTTGCACTGTCTTTCCGTCTATCTTGCACTGTCTTTCCGATTTTCTTGCTCTGTCTTTCCGTCTATATTGCTCTATTTTTCCGTCTATCTTGCTTTGTCTATCTTGCATTGACTTTCCGTCTATCTTGCTCTGTCTTTTTGTCTATCTTGCACTGTCTTTCCGTCTATCTTGCTCTGTCTATCTTGCATTGTCTTTCCGTCATATCTTGCACTGTCTTTCCATCTTTCTTGCACTGTCTTTCCGTCTATCTTGCAATGTCTTTCCGTCTATCTTGCAATGTCTTTCCGCCTAACTTGCTTTGTCTATCTTGCAGTTTATTTCAGTATATCTTGCACTGTCATTTTATCTATCTTGCAATGTCTTTCTGTCTATCTTGCATTGTCTTTCCATCATATCTTGCACTGTCTTTCCGTCTTTCTTGCTCTATTTTTCCGTCTATCTTGCACTGTCTTTCCGTCTATCTTGCACTGTCTTTCCGTCTATCTTGCACTGTCTTTCCGATTTTCTTGCACTGTCTTTCCGTCTATATTGCTTTATTTTTCCGTCTATCTTGCTTTGTCTATCTTGCATTGACTTTCCGTCTATCTTGCTCTGTCTTTTTGTCTATCTTGCACTGTCTTTCCGTCTATCTTGCTCTGTCTATCTTGCATTGTCTTTCCGTCATATCTTGCACTGTCTTTCCGTCTATCTTACACTGTCTTTCCGTCTATCTTGCAATGTCTTTCCGTCTATTTTGCAATGTCTTTCCGCCTAACTTGCTTTGTCTATCTTGCAGTTTATTTCAGTATATCTTGCACTGTCATTTTATCTATCTTGCAATGTCTTTCTGTCTATCTTGCATTGTCTTTCCGTCTATCTTGCACTGTCTTTCCGTCTATCTTGCACTGTCTTTCCGATTTTCTTGCTCTGTCTTTCCGTCTATATTGCTCTATTTTTCCGTCTATCTTGCTTTGTCTATCTTGCATTGACTTTCCGTCTATCTTGCTCTGTCTTTTTGTCTATCTTGCACTGTCTTTCCGTCTATCTTGCTCTGTCTATCTTGCATTGTCTTTCCGTCATATCTTGCACTGTCTTTCCATCTTTCTTGCACTGTCTTTCCGTCTATCTTGCAATGTCTTTCCGTCTATCTTGCAATGTCTTTACGCCTATTTTGCAATGTCTTTCCGCCTAACTTGCTTTGTCTATCTTGCAGTTTATTTCAGTATATCTTGCACTCTCATTTTATCTATCTTGCAATGTCTTTCTGTCTATCTTGCATTGTCTTTCCGTCTATCTTGCACTGTCTTTTCGTCTATCTTGCACTCTCTTTTTGTCTATCTTGCACTGTCTTTCCTTCTATTTTGCTCTGTTTTTCTGTCTATCTTGCAAAGTCTTTCCGTCTATCTTGCTCTGTCTATCTTGCATCGTCTTTCCGTCTATCTTGCACTGTCTTTCTGTCTATCTTGCAATGTCTTTCCGTCTATTTTGCAATGTCTTTCCGCCTAACTTGCTTTGTCTATCTTGCAGTTTATTTCAGTATATCTTGCACTGTCATTGTATCTATCTTGCAATGTCTTTCTGTCTATCTTGCATTGTCTTTCCATCATATCTTGCACTGTCTTTCCGTCTTTCTTGCTCTATTTTTCCGTCTATCTTGCACTGTCTTTCCGTCTATCTTGCACTGTCTTTCCGTCTATCTTGCACTGTCTTTCCGATTTTCTTGCACTGTCTTTCCGTCTATATTGCTCTATTTTTCCGTCTATCTTGCTTTGTCTATCTTGCATTGACTTTCCGTCTATCTTGCTCTGTCTTTTTGTCTATCTTGCACTGTCTTTCCGTCTATCTTGCTCTGTCTATCTTGCATTGTCTTTCCGTCATATCTTGCACTGTCTTTCCATCTTTCTTGCACTGTCTTTCCGTCTATCTTGCAATGTCTTTCCGTCTATCTTGCAATGTCTTTACGCCTAACTTGCTTTGTCTATCTTGCTGTTTATTTTAGTATATCTTGCACTCTCATTTTATCTATCTTGCAATGTCTTTCTGTCTATCTTGCATTGTCTTTCCGTCTATCTTGCACTGTCTTTTTGTCTATCTTGCACCGTCTTTCCGTCTATTTTGCTCTGTTTTTCTGTCTATTTTGCTCTGTTTTTCTGTCTATCTTGCAAAGTCTTTCCGTCTATCTTGCTCTGTCTATCTTGCATTGTCTTTCCGTCTATCTTGCACTGTCTTTCCGTTTATCTTGCAATGTCTTTCCGTCTATTTTGCAATGTCTTTCCGCCTAACTTGCTTTGTCTATCTTGCAGTTTATTTCAGTATATCTTGCACTCTCATTTTATCTATCTTGCAATGTCTTTCTGTCTATCTTGCATTGTCTTTCCGTCTATCTTGCACTGTCTTTTCGTCTATCTTGCACTGTCTTTTTGTCTATCTTGCACTGTCTTTCCGTCTATTTTGCTCTGTTTTTCTGTCTATCTTGCAAAGTCTTTCCGTCTATCTTACTCTGTCTATCTTGCATCGTCTTTCCGTCTATATTGCACTGTCTTTCTGTCTATCTTGCAATGTCTTTCCGTCTATTTTGCAATGTCTTTCCGCCTAACTTGCTTTGTCTATCTTGCAGTTTATTTCAGTATATCTTGCACTGTCATTTTATCTATCTTGCAATGTCTTTCTGTCTATCTTGCATTGTCTTTCCGTCTATCTTGCACTGTCTTTCCGTCTATCTTGCACTGTCGTTCCGATTTTCTTGCTCTGTCTTTCCGTCTATCTTGCTCTGTCTTTTTGTCTATCTTGCACTGTCTTTCCGTCTATCTTGCTCTGTCTATCTTGCATTGTCTTTCCGTCATATCTTGCACTGTCTTTCCATCTTTTTTGCACTGTCTTTCCGTCTATCTTGCAATGTCTTTCCGTCTATCTTGCAATGTCTTTACGCCTAACTTGCTTTGTCTATCTTGCAGTTTATTTCAGTATATCTTGCACTCTCATTTTATCTATCTTGCAATGTCTTTCTGTCTATCTTGCATTGTCATTCCGTCTATCTTGCACTGTCTTTTTGTCTATCTTGCACTGTCTTTCCGTCTATTTTGCTCTGTTTTTCTGTCTATCTTGCAAAGTCTTTCCGTCTATCTTGCTCTGTCTATCTTGCATTGTCTTTCCGTCTATCTTGCACTGTCTTTCCGTCTATCTTACAATGTCTTTCCGTCTATTTTGCAATGTCTTTCCGCCTAACTTGCTTTGTCTATCTTGCAGTTTATTTCAGTATATCTTGCACTGTCATTTTATCTATCTTGCAATGTCTTTCTGTCTATCTTGCATTGTCTTTCCGTCTATCTTGCAATGTCTTTCCGTCTTTCTTGCTCTGTTTTTCTATCTATCTTATAATGTCTTTCTGTCTATCTTGCAAAGTCTTTCCGTATATCTTGCTCTGTCTATCTTGCAATGTCTTTTCGTCTATCTTGTATTGTCTTTCCGTCTATCTTGCACTGTCTTTCAGTCTATCTTGCACTGTCTTTCCGTCTATCTTGCATTGACTTTCCGTCTATCTTGCACTGTCTTTCCGTCTATCTTGCACTGTCTTTCCGTCTATCTTGCAATGTCTTTCTGCCTATCTTGCTCTGTCAATCTTGCATTGTCTTTCATTATAACTTGCACTGTCATTTTATCTATCTTGCATTGTCTTACCGTCTATCCTGCACTGTCTTTCCGTCTATCTTACACTGTCTTTCCGTCTATCTTGCAATGTCTTTCCGTCTATTTTGCAATGTCTTTCCGCCTAACTTGCTTTGTCTATCTTGCAGTTTATTTCAGTATATCTTGCACTGTCATTTTATCTATCTTGCAATGTCTTTCTGTCTATCTTGCATTGTCTTTCCGTCTATCTTGCACTGTCTTTCCGTCTATCTTGCACTGTCTTTCCGATTTTCTTGCTCTGTCTTTCCGTCTATATTGCTCTATTTTTCCGTCTATCTTGCTTTGTCTATCTTGCATTGACTTTCCGTCTATCTTGCTCTGTCTTTTTGTCTATCTTGCACTGTCTTTCCGTCTATCTTGCTCTGTCTATCTTGCATTGTCTTTCCGTCATATCTTGCACTGTCTTTCCGTCTATCTTGCACTGTCGTTCCGATTTTCTTGCTCTGTCTTTCCGTCTATCTTGCTCTGTCTTTTTGTCTATCTTGCACTGTCTTTCCGTCTATCTTGCTCTGTCTATCTTGCATTGTCTTTCCGTCATATCTTGCACTGTCTTTCCATCTTTTTTGCACTGTCTTTCCGTCTATCTTGCAATGTCTTTCCGTCTATCTTGCAATGTCTTTACGCCTAACTTGCTTTGTCTATCTTGCAGTTTATTTCAGTATATCTTGCACTCTCATTTTATCTATCTTGCAATGTCTTTCTGTCTATCTTGCATTGTCATTCCGTCTATCTTGCACTGTCTTTTTGTCTATCTTGCACTGTCTTTCCGTCTATTTTGCTCTGTTTTTCTGTCTATCTTGCAAAGTCTTTCCGTCTATCTTGCTCTGTCTATCTTGCATTGTCTTTCCGTCTATCTTGCACTGTCTTTCCGTCTATCTTACAATGTCTTTCCGTCTATTTTGCAATGTCTTTCCGCCTAACTTGCTTTGTCTATCTTGCAGTTTATTTCAGTATATCTTGCACTGTCATTTTATCTATCTTGCAATGTCTTTCTGTCTATCTTGCATTGTCTTTCCGTCTATCTTGCAATGTCTTTCCGTCTTTCTTGCTCTGTTTTTCTATCTATCTTATAATGTCTTTCTGTCTATCTTGCAAAGTCTTTCCGTATATCTTGCTCTGTCTATCTTGCAATGTCTTTTCGTCTATCTTGTATTGTCTTTCCGTCTATCTTGCACTGTCTTTCAGTCTATCTTGCACTGTCTTTCCGTCTATCTTGCATTGACTTTCCGTCTATCTTGCACTGTCTTTCCGTCTATCTTGCACTGTCTTTCCGTCTATCTTGCAATGTCTTTCTGCCTATCTTGCTCTGTCAATCTTGCATTGTCTTTCATTATAACTTGCACTGTCATTTTATCTATCTTGCATTGTCTTACCGTCTATCCTGCACTGTCTTTCCGTCTATCTTACACTGTCTTTCCGTCTATCTTGCAATGTCTTTCCGTCTATTTTGCAATGTCTTTCCGCCTAACTTGCTTTGTCTATCTTGCAGTTTATTTCAGTATATCTTGCACTGTCATTTTATCTATCTTGCAATGTCTTTCTGTCTATCTTGCATTGTCTTTCCGTCTATCTTGCACTGTCTTTCCGTCTATCTTGCACTGTCTTTCCGATTTTCTTGCTCTGTCTTTCCGTCTATATTGCTCTATTTTTCCGTCTATCTTGCTTTGTCTATCTTGCATTGACTTTCCGTCTATCTTGCTCTGTCTTTTTGTCTATCTTGCACTGTCTTTCCGTCTATCTTGCTCTGTCTATCTTGCATTGTCTTTCCGTCATATCTTGCACTGTCTTTCCATCTTTCTTGCACTGTCTTTCCGTCTATCTTGCAATGTCTTTCCGTCTATCTTGCAATGTCTTTCCGCCTAACTTGCTTTGTCTATCTTGCAGTTTATTTCAGTATATCTTGCACTGTCATTTTATCTATCTTGCAATGTCTTTCTGTCTATCTTGCATTGTCTTTCCATCATATCTTGCACTGTCTTTCCGTCTTTCTTGCTCTATTTTTCCGTCTATCTTGCACTGTCTTTCCGTCTATCTTGCACTGTCTTTCCGTCTATCTTGCACTGTCTTTCCGATTTTCTTGCACTGTCTTTCCGTCTATATTGCTCTATTTTTCCGTCTATCTTGCTTTGTCTATCTTGCATTGACTTTCCGTCTATCTTGCTCTGTCTTTTTGTCTATCTTGCACTGTCTTTCCGTCTATCTTGCTCTGTCTATCTTGCATTGTCTTTCCGTCATATCTTGCACTGTCTTTCCATCTTTCTTGCACTGTCTTTCCGTCTATCTTGCAATGTCTTTCCGTCTATCTTGCAATGTCTTTACGCCTAACTTGCTTTGTCTATCTTGCTGTTTATTTCAGTATATCTTGCACTCTCATTTTATCTATCTTGCAATGTCTTTCTGTCTATCTTGCATTATCTTTCCGTCTATCTTGCACTGTCTTTTTGTCTATCTTGCACCGTCTTTCCGTCTATTTTGCTCTGTTTTTCTGTCTATTTTGCTCTGTTTTTCTGTCTATCTTGCAAAGTCTTTCCGTCTATCTTGCTCTGTCTATCTTGCATTGTCTTTCCGTCTATCTTGCACTGTCTTTCCGTTTATCTTGCAATGTCTTTCCGTCTATTTTGCAATGTCTTTCTGCCTAACTTGCTTTGTCTATCTTGCAGTTTATTTCAGTATATCTTGCACTGTCATTTTATCTATCTTGCAATGTCTTTCTGTCTATCTTGCATTGTCTTTCCGTCTATCTTGCACTGTCTTTCCGTCTATCTTGCACTGTCGTTCCGATTTTCTTGCTCTGTCTTTCCGTCTATCTTGCTCTGTCTTTTTGTCTATCTTGCACTGTTTTTCCGTCTATCTTGCGCTGTCTATCTTGCATTGTCTTTCCGTCATATCTTGCACTGTCTTTCCATCTTTTTTGCACTGTCTTTCCGTCTATCTTGCAATGTCTTTCCGTCTATCTTGCAATGTCTTTACGCCTAACTTGCTTTGTCTATCTTGCAGTTTATTTCAGTATATCTTGCACTCTCATTTTATCTATCTTGCAATGTCTTTCTGTCTATCTTGCATTGTCTTTCCGTCTATCTTGCACTGTCTTTTTGTCTATCTTGCACTGTCTTTCCGTCTATTTTGCTCTGTTTTTCTGTCTATCTTGCAAAGTCTTTCCGTCTATCTTGCTCTGTCTATCTTGCATTGTCTTTCCGTCTATCTTGCACTGTCTTTCCGTCTATCTTACAATGTCTTTCCGTCTATTTTGCAATGTCTTTCCGCCTAACTTGCTTTGTCTATCTTGCAGTTTATTTCAGTATATCTTGCACTGTCATTTTATCTATCTTGCAATGTCTTTCTGTCTATCTTGCATTGTCTTTCCGTCTATCTTGCAATGTCTTTCCGTCTTTCTTGCTCTGTTTTTCTATCTATCTTATAATGTCTTTCTGTCTATCTTGCAAAGTCTTTCCGTATATCTTGCTCTGTCTATCTTGCAATGTCTTTTCGTCTATCTTGTATTGTCTTTCCGTCTATCTTGCACTGTCTTTCAGTCTATCTTGCACTGTCTTTCCGTCTATCTTGCATTGACTTTCCGTCTATCTTGCACTGTCTTTCCGTCTATCTTGCACTGTCTTTCCGTCTATCTTGCAATGTCTTTCTGCCTATCTTGCTCTGTCAATCTTGCATTGTCTTTCATTATAACTTGCACTGTCATTTTATCTATCTTGCATTGTCTTACCGTCTATCCTGCACTATCTTTCCGTCTATCTTACACTGTCTTTCCGTCTATCTTGCACTGTCTTTCCGTCTATCTTGCTCTGTCAATCTTGCATTGTCTTTCATTATATCTTGCACTGTCATTTTATCTATCTTGCAATGTCTTTCTGTCTATCTTGCAATATCTTTTTGTCTATCTTGCAATGTCTATTCGTCTGTCTTGCTCTATTTTTCCATCTATCTTGCTCTGTCTATTTTGGGTTTTCTTTCCGTCTATCTTGCACTGTCTTTCCGTCTATCTTGCACTGTCTTTCCGTCTATCTTACACTGTCTTTCCGTCTATCTTGCAAAGTCTTTCCGTCTATCTTGCTCTGTCAATCTTGCATTGTCTTTCAGTTTATCTTGCACTGTCATTTTAACTATCTTGCAATGTCTTTCTGTCTATCTTGCAATGTCTATTCGTCTGTCTTGCTCTATTTTTCCGTCTATCTTGCACTGTCTTTCCGTTTATATTGCACTGTCTTTCCGTCTATCTTGCACTGTCTTTCCGTCTATCTTGCTCTGTCAATCTTGCATTGTCTTTCATTATATCTTGCACTGTCATTTTATCTATCTTGCAATGTCTTTCTGCCTATTTTGCTCTGTCAATCTTGCATTGTCTTTCATTATATCTTGCACTGTCATTTTATCTATCTTGCATTGTCTTTCCGTCTATCCTGCACTGTTTTTACCGTCTATCTTACACTGTCTTTCCGTCTATCTTGCACTGTCTTTCCGTCTATCTTGCTATGTCAATCTTGCATTGTCTTTCATTATATCTTGCACTGTCATTTTATCTATCTTGCAATGTCTTTCTGTCTGTCTTGCAATATCTTTTTGTCTATCTTGCAATGTCTATTCGTCTGTCTTGCTCTATTTTTCCGTCTATCTTGCTCTGTCTATTTTGGGTTGTCTTTCCGTCTATCTTGCACTGTCTTTCCGTCTATCTTGCACTGTCTTTCCGTCTATCTTACACTGTCTTTCCGTCTATCCTGCAAAGTCTTTCCGTCTATCTTGCTCTGTCAATCTTGCATTGTCTTTCATTATATCTTGCACTGTCATTTTATCTATCTTGCAATGTCTATTCGTCTGTCTTGATCTATTTTTCCGCCTATCTTGTTCTGTCTATTTTGGATTGTCTTTCCGTCTATCTTACAATGTCTTTCTTTCTATCTTATAATGTCTTTCTGTCTATCTTGCAAAGTCTTTCCGTATATCTTGCTCTGTCTATCTTGCAATCTCTTTTCGTCTATCTTGTATTGTCTTTCCGTCTATCTTGCACTGTCTTTCTGTCTATCTTGCACTGTCTTTCCGTCTATCTTGCATTGTCTTTCTGACTTTCTTGCACTGTCTTTCTGTCTATCTTGCACTGTCTTTCCGATTTTCTTGCACTGTTTTTCCGTCTATATTGCTCTATTTTTCCGTCTATCTTGCTTTGTCTATCTTGCATTGACTTTCCGTCTATCTTGCACTGTCTTTCCGTCTATCTTGCACTGTCTTTCCGTCTATCTTGCAATGTCTTTCTGCCTATCTTGCTCTGTCAATCTTGCATTGTCTTTCATTATATCTTGCACTGTCATTTTATCTATCTTGCAATGTATTTTTGTCTATCTTGCACTGTTTTTCTGTCTATCTTGCAATGTCTATTCGTCTGTCTTGATCTATTTTTCCGCCTATCTTGTTCTGTCTATTTTGGATTGTCTTTCCGTCTATCTTACAATGTCTTTCTGTCTATCTTGCAATGTCTTTCTGTCTATCTTGCAATGTCTATTCGTCTGTCTTGATCTATCTTTGCGCCTATCTTGTTCTATCTATTTTGGATTATCTTTCCGTTTATCTTACAATGTCTTTCTGTCTATCTTGCAAAGTCTTTCCGTCCATCTTGCTCTGTCTATATTGCATTGTCTTTTCGTCTATCTTGTATTGTCTTTCCCGTCTATCTTGCACTGTCTTTCCGTCTATCTTGCACTGTCTTTCCGTCTATCTTGCACTGTCTTTCTGTGTATCTTGCAAAGTCTTTCCGTCTATCTTGCTCTGTCAATCTTGCATTGTCTTTCAGTTTATCTTGCACTGTCATTTTAACTATCTTGCAATGTCTTTCTGTCTATCTTGCAATGTCTATTCGTCTGTCTTGCTCTATTTTTCCGTCTATCTTGCACTGTCTTTCCGTCTATCTTGCACTGTCCTTCCGATTTTCTTACATTGTCTTTCCGTCTATATTGCTCTATTTTTCCGTCTATCTTGCTTTGTCTATCTTGCATTGACTTTCCGTCTATCTTGCTCTGTCTTTTTGTCTATCTTGCACTGTCTTTCCCTCTATTTTGCTCTGTTTTTTTGTCTATCTTGCAAAGTCTTTCCGTCTATCTTGCTCTGTCTATCTTGCATTGTCTTTCCGTCATATCTTGCACTGTCTTTCCGTCTTTCTTGCACTGTCTTTCCGTCTATCTTGCAATGTCTTTCTGCCTAACTTGCTTTGTCTATCTTGCAGTTTATTTCAGTATATCTTGCACTGTCATTTTATCTATCTTGCAATGTCTTTCTGTCTATCTTGCATTGTCTTTCCGTCTATCTTGCACTGTCTTTTTGTCTATCTTGCACTGTCTTTCCGTCTATTTTGCTCTGTTTTTCTGTCTATCTTGCAAAGTCTTTCCGTCTATCTTGCTCTGTCTATCTTGCATTGTCTTTCCGTCTATCTTGCACTGTCTTTCCGTCTATCTTACAATGTCTTTCCGTCTATTTTGCAATGTCTTTCCGCCCAACTTGCTTTGTCTATCTTGCAGTTTATTTCAGTATATCTTGCACTGTCATTTTATCTATCTTGCAATGTCTTTCTGTCTATCTTGCATTGTCTTTCCGTCTATCTTGCAATGTCTTTCCGTCTTTTTTGCTCTGTTTTTCTATCTATCTTATAATGTCTTTCTGTCTATCTTGCAAAGTCTTTCCGTATATCTTGCTCTGTCTATCTTGCAATGTCTTTTCGTCTATCTTGTATTGTCTTTCCGTCTATCTTGCACTGTCTTTCAGTCTATCTTACACTGTCTTTCCGTCTATCTTGCATTGACTTTCCGTCTATCTTGCACTGTCTTTCCGTCTATCTTGCACTGTCTTTCCGTCTATCTTGCAATGTCTTTCTGCCTATCTTGCTCTGTCAATCTTGCATTGTCTTTCATTATAACTTGCACTGTCATTTTATCTATCTTGCATTGTCTTACCGTCTATCCTGCACTATCTTTCCGTCTATCTTACACTGTCTTTCCGTCTATCTTGCACTGTCTTTCCGTCTATCTTGCTCTGTCAATCTTGCATTGTCTTTCATTATATCTTGCACTGTCATTTTATCTATCTTGCAATGTCTTTCTGTCTATCTTGCAATATCTTTTTGTCTATCTTGCAATGTCTATTCGTCTGTCTTGCTCTATTTTTCCATCTATCTTGCTCTGTCTATTTTGGGTTTTCTTTTCGTCTATCTTGCACTGTCTTTCCGTCTATCTTGCACTGTCTTTCCGTCTATCTTACACTGTCTTTCCGTCTATCTTGCAAAGTCTTTCCGTCTATCTTGCTCTGTCAATCTTGCATTGTCTTTCAGTTTATCTTGCACTGTCATTTTAACTATCTTGCAATGTCTTTCTGTCTATCTTGCAATGTCTATTCGTCTGTCTTGCTCTATTTTTCCGTCTATCTTGCACTGTCTTTCCGTCTATCTTGCACTGTCTTTCCGTCTATCTTGCACTGTCTTTCCGTCTATCTTGCTCTGTCAATCTTGCATTGTCTTTCATTATATCTTGCACTGTCATTTTATCTATCTTGCAATGTCTTTCTGCCTATTTTGCTCTGTCAATCTTGCATTGTCTTTCATTATATCTTGCACTGTCATTTTATCTATCTTGCATTGTCTTTCCGTCTATCCTGCACTGTTTTTACCGTCTATCTTACACTGTCTTTCCGTCTATCTTGCACTGTCTTTCCGTCTATCTTGCTATGTCAATCTTGCATTGTCTTTCATTATATCTTGCACTGTCATTTTATCTATCTTGCAATGTCTTTCTGTCTGTCTTGCAATATCTTTTTGTCTATCTTGCAATGTCTATTCGTCTGTCTTGCTCTATTTTTCCGTCTATCTTGCTCTGTCTATTTTGGGTTGTCTTTCCGTCTATCTTGCACTGTCTTTCCGTCTATCTTGCACTGTCTTTCCGTCTATCTTGCACTGTCGTTCCGATTTTCTTGCTCTGTCTTTCCGTCTATCTTGCTCTGTCTTTTTGTCTATCTTGCACTGTCTTTCCGTCTATCTTGCTCTGTCTATCTTGCATTGTCTTTCCGTCATATCTTGCACTGTCTTTCCATCTTTTTTGCACTGTCTTTCCGTCTATCTTGCAATGTCTTTCCGTCTATCTTGCAATGTCTTTACGCCTAACTTGCTTTGTCTATCTTGCAGTTTATTTCAGTATATCTTGCACTCTCATTTTATCTATCTTGCAATGTCTTTCTGTCTATCTTGCATTGTCATTCCGTCTATCTTGCACTGTCTTTTTGTCTATCTTGCACTGTCTTTCCGTCTATTTTGCTCTGTTTTTCTGTCTATCTTGCAAAGTCTTTCCGTCTATCTTGCTCTGTCTATCTTGCATTGTCTTTCCGTCTATCTTGCACTGTCTTTCCGTCTATCTTACAATGTCTTTCCGTCTATTTTGCAATGTCTTTCCGCCTAACTTGCTTTGTCTATCTTGCAGTTTATTTCAGTATATCTTGCACTGTCATTTTATTTATCTTGCAATGTCTTTCTGTCTATCTTGCATTGTCTTTCCGTCTATCTTGCAATGTCTTTCCGTCTTTCTTGCTCTGTTTTTCTATCTATCTTATAATGTCTTTCTGTCTATCTTGCAAAGTCTTTCCGTATATCTTGCTCTGTCTATCTTGCAATGTCTTTTCGTCTATCTTGTATTGTCTTTCCGTCTATCCTGCACTGTCTTTCCGTCTATCTTACACTGTCTTTCCGTCTATCTTGCAATGTCTTTCCGTCTATTTTGCAATGTCTTTCCGCCTAACTTGCTTTGTCTATCTTGCAGTTTATTTCAGTATATCTTGCACTGTCATTTTATCTATCTTGCAATGTCTTTCTGTCTATCTTGCATTGTCTTTCCGTCTATCTTGCACTGTCTTTCCGTCTATCTTGCACTGTCTTTCCGATTTTCTTGCTCTGTCTTTCCGTCTATATTGCTCTATTTTTCCGTCTATCTTGCTTTGTCTATCTTGCATTGACTTTCCGTCTATCTTGCTCTGTCTTTTTGTCTATCTTGCACTGTCTTTCCGTCTATCTTGCTCTGTCTATCTTGCATTGTCTTTCCGTCATATCTTGCACTGTCTTTCCGTCTATCTTGCACTGTCGTTCCGATTTTCTTGCTCTGTCTTTCCGTCTATCTTGCTCTGTCTTTTTGTCTATCTTGCACTGTCTTTCCGTCTATCTTGCTCTGTCTATCTTGCATTGTCTTTCCGTCATATCTTGCACTGTCTTTCCATCTTTTTTGCACTGTCTTTCCGTCTATCTTGCAATGTCTTTCCGTCTATCTTGCAATGTCTTTACGCCTAACTTGCTTTGTCTATCTTGCAGTTTATTTCAGTATATCTTGCACTCTCATTTTATCTATCTTGCAATGTCTTTCTGTCTATCTTGCATTGTCATTCCGTCTATCTTGCACTGTCTTTTTGTCTATCTTGCACTGTCTTTCCGTCTATTTTGCTCTGTTTTTCTGTCTATCTTGCAAAGTCTTTCCGTCTATCTTGCTCTGTCTATCTTGCATTGTCTTTCCGTCTATCTTGCACTGTCTTTCCGTCTATCTTACAATGTCTTTCAGTCTATTTTGCAATGTCTTTCCGCCTAACTTGCTTTGTCTATCTTGCAGTTTATTTCAGTATATCTTGCACTGTCATTTTATCTATCTTGCAATGTCTTTCTGTCTATCTTGCATTGTCTTTCCGTCTATCTTGCAATGTCTTTCCGTCTTTCTTGCTCTGTTTTTCTATCTATCTTATAATGTCTTTCTGTCTATCTTGCAAAGTCTTTCCGTATATCTTGCTCTGTCTATCTTGCAATGTCTTTTCGTCTATCTTGTATTGTCTTTCCGTCTATCTTGCACTGTCTTTCAGTCTATCTTGCACTGTCTTTCCGTCTATCTTGCATTGACTTTCTGTCTATCTTGCACTGTCTTTCCGTCTATCTTGCACTGTCTTTCCGTCTATCTTGCAATGTCTTTCTGCCTATCTTGCTCTGTCAATCTTGCATTGTCTTTCATTATAACTTGCACTGTCATTTTATCTATCTTGCATTGTCTTACCGTCTATCCTGCACTGTCTTTCCATCTATCTTACACTGTCTTTCCGTCTATCTTGCAATGTCTTTCCGTCTATTTTGCAATGTCTTTCCGCCTAACTTGCTTTGTCTATCTTGCAGTTTATTTCAGTATATCTTGCACTGTCATTTTATCTATCTTGCAATGTCTTTCTGTCTATCTTGCATTGTCTTTCCGTCTATCTTGCACTGTCTTTCCGTCTATCTTGCACTGTCTTTCCGATTTTCTTGCTCTGTCTTTCCGTCTATATTGCTCTATTTTTCCGTCTATCTTGCTTTGTCTATCTTGCATTGACTTTCCGTCTATCTTGCTCTGTCTTTTTGTCTATCTTGCACTGTCTTTCCGTCTATCTTGCTCTGTCTATCTTGCATTGTCTTTCCGTCATATCTTGCACTGTCTTTCCATCTTTCTTGCACTGTCTTTCCGTCTATCTTGCAATGTCTTTCCGTCTATCTTGCAATGTCTTTCCGCCTAACTTGCTTTGTCTATCTTGCAGTTTATTTCAGTATATCTTGCACTGTCATTTTATCTATCTTGCAATGTCTTTCTGTCTATCTTGCATTGTCTTTCCATCATATCTTGCACTGTCTTTCCGTCTTTCTTGCTCTATTTTTCCGTCTATCTTGCACTGTCTTTCCGTCTATCTTGCACTGTCTTTCCGTCTATCTTGCACTGTCTTTCCGATTTTCTTGCACTGTCTTTCCGTCTATATTGCTCTATTTTTCCGTCTATCTTGCTTTGTCTATCTTGCATTGACTTTCCGTCTATCTTGCTCTGTCTTTTTGTCTATCTTGCACTGTCTTTCCGTCTATCTTGCTCTGTCTATCTTGCATTGTCTTTCCGTCATATCTTGCACTGTCTTTCCATCTTTCTTGCACTGTCTTTCCGTCTATCTTGCAATGTCTTTCCGTCTATCTTGCAATGTCTTTACGCCTAACTTGCTTTGTCTATCTTGCTGTTTATTTCAGTATATCTTGCACTCTCATTTTATCTATCTTGCAATGTCTTTCTGTCTATCTTGCATTATCTTTCCGTCTATCTTGCACTGTCTTTTTGTCTATCTTGCACCGTCTTTCCGTCTATTTTGCTCTGTTTTTCTGTCTATTTTGCTCTGTTTTTCTGTCTATCTTGCAAAGTCTTTCCGTCTATCTTGCTCTGTCTATCTTGCATTGTCTTTCCGTCTATCTTGCACTGTCTTTCCGTTTATCTTGCAATGTCTTTCCGTCTATTTTGCAATGTCTTTCCGCCTAACTTGCTTTGTCTATCTTGCAGTTTATTTCAGTATATCTTGCACTGTCATTTTATCTATCTTGCAATGTCTTTCCGTCTATCTTGCACTGTCGTTCCGATTTTCTTGCTCTGTCTTTCCGTCTATCTTGCTCTGTCTTTTTGTCTATCTTGCACTGTTTTTCCGTCTATCTTGCGCTGTCTATCTTGCATTGTCTTTCCGTCATATCTTGCACTGTCTTTCCATCTTTTTTGCACTGTCTTTCCGTCTATCTTGCAATGTCTTTCCGTCTATCTTGCAATGTCTTTACGCCTAACTTGCTTTGTCTATCTTGCAGTTTATTTCAGTATATCTTGCACTCTCATTTTATCTATCTTGCAATGTCTTTCTGTCTATCTTGCATTGTCTTTCCGTCTATCTTGCACTGTCTCTTTGTCTATCTTGCACTGTCTTTCCGTCTATTTTGCTCTGTTTTTCTGTCTATCTTGCAAAGTCTTTCCGTCTATCTTGCTCTGTCTATCTTGCATTGTCTTTCCGTCTATCTTGCACTGTCTTTCCGTCTATCTTACAATGTCTTTCCGTCTATTTTGCAATGTCTTTCCGCCTAACTTGCTTTGTCTATCTTGCAGTTTATTTCAGTATATCTTGCACTGTCATTTTATCTATCTTGCAATGTCTTTCTGTCTATCTTGCATTGTCTTTCCGTCTATCTTGCAATGTCTTTCCGTCTTTCTTGCTCTGTTTTTCTATCTATCTTATAATGTCTTTCTGTCTATCTTGCAAAGTCTTTCCGTATATCTTGCTCTGTCTATCTTGCAATGTCTTTTCGTCTATCTTGTATTGTCTTTCCGTCTATCTTGCACTGTCTTTCAGTCTATCTTGCACTGTCTTTCCGTCTATCTTGCATTGACTTTCCGTCTATCTTGCACTGTCTTTCCGTCTATCTTGCACTGTCTTTCCGTCTATCTTGCAATGTCTTTCTGCCTATCTTGCTCTGTCAATCTTGCATTGTCTTTCATTATAACTTGCACTGTCATTTTATCTATCTTGCATTGTCTTACCGTCTATCCTGCACTATCTTTCCGTCTATCTTACACTGTCTTTCCGTCTATCTTGCACTGTCTTTCCGTCTATCTTGCTCTGTCAATCTTGCATTGTCTTTCATTATATCTTGCACTGTCATTTTATCTATCTTGCAATGTCTTTCTGTCTATCTTGCAATATCTTTTTGTCTATCTTGCAATGTCTATTCGTCTGTCTTGCTCTATTTTTCCATCTATCTTGCTCTGTCTATTTTGGGTTTTCTTTCCGTCTATCTTGCACTGTCTTTCCGTCTATCTTGCACTGTCTTTCCGTCTATCTTACACTGTCTTTCCGTCTATCTTGCAAAGTCTTTCCGTCTATCTTGCTCTGTCAATCTTGCATTGTCTTTCAGTTTATCTTGCACTGTCATTTTAACTATCTTGCAATGTCTTTCTGTCTATCTTGCAATGTCTATTCGTCTGTCTTGCTCTATTTTTCCGTCTATCTTGCACTGTCTTTCCGTCTATCTTGCACTGTCTTTCCGTCTATCTTGCTCTGTCAATCTTGCATTGTCTTTCATTATATCTTGCACTGTCATTTTATCTATCTTGCAATGTCTTTCTGCCTATTTTGCTCTGTCAATCTTGCATTGTCTTTCATTATATCTTGCACTGTCATTTTATCTATCTTGCATTGTCTTTCCGTCTATCCTGCACTGTTTTTACCGTCTATCTTACACTGTCTTTCCGTCTATCTTGCACTGTCTTTCCGTCTATCTTGCTATGTCAATCTTGCATTGTCTTTCATTATATCTTGCACTGTCATTTTATCTATCTTGCAATGTCTTTCTGTCTGTCTTGCAATATCTTTTTGTCTATCTTGCAATGTCTATTCGTCTGTCTTGCTCTATTTTTCCGTCTATCTTGCTCTGTCTATTTTGGGTTGTCTTTCCGTCTATCTTGCACTGTCTTTCCGTCTATCTTGCACTGTCTTTCCGTCTATCTTACACTGTCTTTCCGTCTATCCTGCAAAGTCTTTCCGTCTATCTTGCTCTGTCAATCTTGCATTGTCTTTCATTATATCTTGCACTGTCATTTTATCTATCTTGCAATGTCTATTCGTCTGTCTTGATCTATTTTTCCGCCTATCTTGTTCTGTCTATTTTGGATTGTCTTTCCGTCTATCTTACAATGTCTTTCTTTCTATCTTATAATGTCTTTCTGTCTATCTTGCAAAGTCTTTCCGTATATCTTGCTCTGTCTATCTTGCAATCTCTTTTCGTCTATCTTGTATTGTCTTTCCGTCTATCTTGCACTGTCTTTCTGTCTATCTTGCACTGTCTTTCCGTCTATCTTGCATTGTCTTTCTGACTTTCTTGCACTGTCTTTCTGTCTATCTTGCACTGTCTTTCCGATTTTCTTGCACTGTTTTTCCGTCTATATTGCTCTATTTTTCCGTCTATCTTGCTTTGTCTATCTTGCATTGACTTTCCGTCTATCTTGCACTGTCTTTCCGTCTATCTTGCACTGTCTTTCCGTCTATCTTGCAATGTCTTTCTGCCTATCTTGCTCTGTCAATCTTGCATTGTCTTTCATTATATCTTGCACTGTCATTTTATCTATCTTGCAATGTATTTTTGTCTATCTTGCACTGTTTTTCTGTCTATCTTGCAATGTCTATTCGTCTGTCTTGATCTATTTTTCCGCCTATCTTGTTCTGTCTATTTTGGATTGTCTTTCCGTCTATCTTACAATGTCTTTCTGTCTATCTTGCAATGTCTTTCTGTCTATCTTGCAATGTCTATTCGTCTGTCTTGATCTATCTTTGCGCCTATCTTGTTCTATCTATTTTGGATTATCTTTCCGTTTATCTTACAATGTCTTTCTGTCTATCTTGCAAAGTCTTTCCGTCCATCTTGCTCTGTCTATATTGCATTGTCTTTTCGTCTATCTTGTATTGTCTTTCCCGTCTATCTTGCACTGTCTTTCCGTCTATCTTGCACTGTCTTTCCTTCTATCTTACACTGTCTTTCCGTCTATCTTGCACTGTCTTTCTGTGTATCTTGCAAAGTCTTTCCGTCTATCTTGCTCTGTCAATCTTGCATTGTCTTTCAGTTTATCTTGCACTGTCATTTTAACTATCTTGCAATGTCTTTCAGTCTATCTTGCAATGTCTATTCGTCTGTCTTGCTCTATTTTTCCGTCTATCTTGCACTGTCTTTCCGTCTATCTTGCACTGTCCTTCCGATTTTCTTACATTGTCTTTCCGTCTATATTGCTCTATTTTTCCGTCTATCTTGCTTTGTCTATCTTGCATTGACTTTCCGTCTATCTTGCTCTGTCTTTTTGTCTATCTTGCACTGTCTTTCCCTCTATTTTGCTCTGTTTTTTTGTCTATCTTGCAAAGTCTTTCCGTCTATCTTGCTCTGTCTATCTTGCATTGTCTTTCCGTCATATCTTGCACTGTCTTTCCGTCTTTCTTGCACTGTCTTTCCGTCTATCTTGCAATGTCTTTCTGCCTAACTTGCTTTGTCTATCTTGCAGTTTATTTCAGTATATCTTGCACTGTCATTTTATCTATCTTGCAATGTCTTTCTGTCTATCTTGCATTGTCTTTCCGTCTATCTTGCACTGTCTTTTTGTCTATCTTGCACTGTCTTTCCGTCTATTTTGCTCTGTTTTTCTGTCTATCTTGCAAAGTCTTTCCGTCTATCTTGCTCTGTCTATCTTGCATTGTCTTTCCGTCTATCTTGCACTGTCTTTCCGTCTATCTTACAATGTCTTTCCGTCTATTTTGCAATGTCTTTCCGCCTAACTTGCTTTGTCTATCTTGCAGTTTATTTCAGTATATCTTGCACTGTCATTTTATCTATCTTGCAATGTCTTTCTGTCTATCTTGCATTGTCTTTCCGTCTATCTTGCAATGTCTTTCCGTCTTTCTTGCTCTGTTTTTCTATCTATCTTATAATGTCTTTCTGTCTATCTTGCAAAGTCTTTCCGTATATCTTGCTCTGTCTATCTTGCAATGTCTTTTCGTCTATCTTGCATTGTCTTTCCGTCTATCTTGCACTGTCTTTCAGTCTATCTTGCACTGTCTTTCCGTCTATCTTGCAAAGTCTTTCCGTATATCTTGCTCTGTCTATCTTGCAATGTCTTTCCGTCTATCTTGCATTGACTTTCCGTCTATCTTGCACTGTCTTTCCGTCTATCTTGCACTGTCTTTCCGTCTATCTTGCAATGTCTTTCTGCCTATCTTGCTCTGTCAATCTTGCATTGTCTTTCATTATAACTTGCACTGTCATTTTATCTATCTTGCATTGTCTTACCGTCTATCCTGCACTATCTTTCCGTCTATCTTACACTGTCTTTCCGTCTATCTTGCACTGTCTTTCCGTCTATCTTGCTCTGTCAATCTTGCATTGTCTTTCATTATATCTTGCACTGTCATTTTATCTATCTTGCAATGTCTTTCTGTCTATCTTGCAATATCTTTTTGTCTATCTTGCAATGTCTATTCGTCTGTCTTGCTCTATTTTTCCATCTATCTTGCTCTGTCTATTTTGGGTTTTCTTTCCGTCTATCTTGCACTGTCTTTCCGTCTATCTTGCACTGTCTTTCCGTCTATCTTACACTGTCTTTCCGTCTATCTTGCAAAGTCTTTCCGTCTATCTTGCTCTGTCAATCTTGCATTGTCTTTCAGTTTATCTTGCACTGTCATTTTAACTATCTTGCAATGTCTTTCTGTCTATCTTGCAATGTCTATTCGTCTGTCTTGCTCTATTTTTCCGTCTATCTTGCACTGTCTTTCCGTCTATCTTGCACTGTCTTTCCGTCTATCTTGCACTGTCTTTCCGTCTATCTTGCTCTGTCAATCTTGCATTGTCTTTCATTATATCTTGCACTGTCATTTTATCTATCTTGCAATGTCTTTCTGCCTATTTTGCTCTGTCAATCTTGCATTGTCTTTCATTATATCTTGCACTGTCATTTTATCTATCTTGCATTGTCTTTCCGTCTATCCTGCACTGTTTTTACCGTCTATCTTACACTGTCTTTCCGTCTATCTTGCACTGTCTTTCCGTCTATCTTGCTATGTCAATCTTGCATTGTCTTTCATTATATCTTGCACTGTCATTTTATCTATCTTGCAATGTCTTTCTGTCTGTCTTGCAATATCTTTTTGTCTATCTTGCAATGTCTATTCGTCTGTCTTGCTCTATTTTTCCGTCTATCTTGCTCTGTCTATTTTGGGTTGTCTTTCCGTCTATCTTGCACTGTCTTTCCGTCTATCTTGCACTGTCTTTCCGTCTATCTTACACTGTCTTTCCGTCTATCCTGCAAAGTCTTTCCGTCTATCTTGCTCTGTCAATCTTGCATTGTCTTTCATTATATCTTGCACTGTCATTTTATCTATCTTGCAATGTCTATTCGTCTGTCTTGATCTATTTTTCCGCCTATCTTGTTCTGTCTATTTTGGATTGTCTTTCCGTCTATCTTACAATGTCTTTCTTTCTATCTTATAATGTCTTTCTGTCTATCTTGCAAAGTCTTTCCGTATATCTTGCTCTGTCTATCTTGCAATCTCTTTTCGTCTATCTTGTATTGTCTTTCCGTCTATCTTGCACTGTCTTTCTGTCTATCTTGCACTGTCTTTCCGTCTATCTTGCATTGTCTTTCTGACTTTCTTGCACTGTCTTTCCGATTTTCTTGCACTGTTTTTCCGTCTATATTGCTCTATTTTTCCGTCTATCTTGCTTTGTCTATCTTGCATTGACTTTCCGTCTATCTTGCACTGTCTTTCCGTCTATCTTGCACTGTCTTTCCGTCTATCTTGCAATGTCTTTCTGCCTATCTTGCTCTGTCAATCTTGCATTGTCTTTCATTATATCTTGCACTGTCATTTTATCTATCTTGCAATGTATTTTTGTCTATCTTGCACTGTTTTTCTGTCTATCTTGCAATGTCTATTCGTCTGTCTTGATCTATTTTTCCGCCTATCTTGTTCTGTCTATTTTGGATTGTCTTTCCGTCTATCTTACAATGTCTTTCTGTCTATCTTGCAATGTCTTTCTGTCTATCTTGCAATGTCTATTCGTCTGTCTTGATCTATCTTTGCGCCTATCTTGTTCTATCTATTTTGGATTATCTTTCCGTTTATCTTACAATGTCTTTCTGTCTATCTTGCAAAGTCTTTCCGTCCATCTTGCTCTGTCTATATTGCATTGTCTTTTCGTCTATCTTGTATTGTCTTTCCCGTCTATCTTGCACTGTCTTTCCGTCTATCTTGCACTGTCTTTCCTTCTATCTTACACTGTCTTTCCGTCTATCTTGCACTGTCTTTCTGTGTATCTTGCAAAGTCTTTCCGTCTATCTTGCTCTGTCAATCTTGCATTGTCTTTCAGTTTATCTTGCACTGTCATTTTAACTATCTTGCAATGTCTTTCTGTCTATCTTGCAATGTCTATTCGTCTGTCTTGCTCTATTTTTCCGTCTATCTTGCACTGTCTTTCCGTCTATCTTGCACTGTCCTTCCGATTTTCTTACATTGTCTTTCCGTCTATATTGCTCTATTTTTCAGTCTATCTTGCTTTGTCTATCTTGCATTGACTTTCCGTCTATCTTGCTCTGTCTTTTTGTCTATCTTGCACTGTCTTTCCCTCTATTTTGCTCTGTTTTTTTGTCTATCTTGCAAAGTCTTTCCGTCCATCTTGCTCTGTCTATCTTGCATTGTCTTTCCGTCATATCTTGCACTGTCTTTCCGTCTTTCTTGCACTGTCTTTCCGTCTATCTTGCAATGTCTTTCTGCCTAACTTGCTTTGTCTATCTTGCAGTTTATTTCAGTATATCTTGCACTGTCATTTTATCTATCTTGCAATGTCTTTCTGTCTATCTTGCATTGTCTTTCCGTCTATCTTGCAATGTCTTTCCGTCTTTCTTGCTCTGTTTTTCTATCTATCTTATAATGTCTTTCTGTCTATCTTGCAAAGTCTTTCCGTATATCTTGCTCTGTCTATCTTGCAATGTCTTTTCGTCTATCTTGTATTGTCTTTCCGTCTATCTTGCACTGTCTTTCAGTCTATCTTGCACTGTCTTTCCGTCTATCTTGCATTGACTTTCCGTCTATCTTGCACTGTCTTTCCGTCTATCTTGCACTGTCTTTCCGTCTATCTTGCAATGTCTTTCTGCCTATCTTGCTCTGTCAATCTTGCATTGTCTTTCATTATAACTTGCACTGTCATTTTATCTATCTTGCATTGTCTTACCGTCTATCCTGCACTGTCTTTCCGTCTATCTTACACTGTCTTTCCGTCTATCTTGCAATGTCTTTCCGTCTATTTTGCAATGTCTTACCGCCTAACTTGCTTTGTCTATCTTGCAGTTTATTTCAGTATATCTTGCACTGTCATTTTATCTATCTTGCAATGTCTTTCTGTCTATCTTGCATTGTCTTTCCGTCTATCTTGCACTGTCTTTCCGTCTATCTTGCACTGTCTTTCCGATTTTCTTGCTCTGTCTTTCCGTCTATATTGCTCTATTTTTCCGTCTATCTTGCTTTGTCTATCTTGCATTGACTTTCCGTCTATCTTGCTCTGTCTTTTTGTCTATCTTGCACTGTCTTTCCGTCTATCTTGCTCTGTCTATCTTGCATTGTCTTTCCGTCATATCTTGCACTGTCTTTCCATCTTTCTTGCACTGTCTTTCCGTCTATCTTGCAATGTCTTTCCGTCTATCTTGCAATGTCTTTCCGCCTAACTTGCTTTGTCTATCTTGCAGTTTATTTCAGTATATCTTGCACTGTCATTTTATCTATCTTGCAATGTCTTTCTGTCTATCTTGCATTGTCTTTCCATCATATCTTGCACTGTCTTTCCGTCTTTCTTGCTCTATTTTTCCGTCTATCTTGCACTGTCTTTCCGTCTATCTTGCACTGTCTTTCCGTCTATCTTGCACTGTCTTTCCGATTTTCTTGCACTGTCTTTCCGTCTATATTGCTCTATTTTTCCGTCTATCTTGCTTTGTCTATCTTGCATTGACTTTCCGTCTATCTTGCTCTGTCTTTTTGTCTATCTTGCACTGTCTTTCCGTCTATCTTGCTCTGTCTATCTTGCATTGTCTTTCCGTCATATCTTGCACTGTCTTTCCATCTTTCTTGCACTGTCTTTCCGTCTATCTTGCAATGTCTTTCCGTCTATCTTGCAATGTCTTTACGCCTAACTTGCTTTGTCTATCTTGCTGTTTATTTCAGTATATCTTGCACTCTCATTTTATCTATTTTGCAATGTCTTTCTGTCTATCTTGCATTATCTTTCCGTCTATCTTGCACTGTCTTTTTGTCTATCTTGCACCGTCTTTCCGTCTATTTTGCTGTTTTTCTGTCTATTTTGCTCTGTTTTTCTGTCTATCTTGCAAAGTCTTTCCGTCTATCTTGCTCTGACTATCTTGCATTGTCTTTCCGTCTATCTTGCACTGTCTTTCCGTTTATCTTGCAATGTCTTTCCGTCTATTTTGCAATGTCTTTCCGCCTAACTTGCTTTGTCTATCTTGCAGTTTATTTCAGTATATCTTGCACTGTCATTTTATCTATCTTGCAATGTCTTTCTGTCTATCTTGCATTGTCTTTCCGTCATATCTTGCACTGTCTTTCCATCTTTCTTGCACTGTCTTTCCGTCTATCTTGCAATGTCTTTCCGTCTATCTTGCAATGTCTTTACGCCTATTTTGCAATGTCTTTCCGCCTAACTTGCTTTGTCTATCTTGCAGTTTATTTCAGTATATCTTGCACTCTCATTTTATCTATCTTGCACTGTCTTTCCGTCTATCTTGCAATGTCTTTCCGTCTATCTTGCAATGTCTTTACGCCTAACTTGCTTTGTCTATCTTGCAGTTTATTTCAGTATATCTTGCACTCTCATTTTATCTATCTTGCAATGTCTTTCTGTCTATCTTGCATTGTCTTTCCGTCTATCTTGCACTGTCTTTTTGTCTATCTTGCACTGTCTTTCCGTCTATTTTGCTCTGTTTTTCTGTCTATCTTGCAAAGTCTTTCCGTCTATCTTGCTCTGTCTATCTTGCATTGTCTTTCCGTCTATCTTGCACTGTCTTTCCGTCTATCTTACAATGTCTTTCCGTCTATTTTGCAATGTCTTTCCGCCTAACTTGCTTTGTCTATCTTGCAGTTTATTTCAGTATATCTTGCACTGTCATTTTATCTATCTTGCAATGTCTTTCTGTCTATCTTGCATTGTCTTTCCGTCTATCTTGCAATGTCTTTCCGTCTTTCTTGCTCTGTTTTTCTATCTATCTTATAATGTCTTTCTGTCTATCTTGCAAAGTCTTCCCGTATATCTTGCTCTGTCTATCTTGCAATGTCTTTTCGTCTATCTTGTATTGTCTTTCCGTCTATCTTGCACTGTCTTTCAGTCTATCTTGCACTGTCTTTCCGTCTATCTTGCATTGACTTTCCGTCTATCTTGCACTGTCTTTCCGTCTATCTTGCACTGTCTTTCCGTCTATCTTGCAATGTCTTTCTGCCTATCTTGCTCTGTCAATCTTGCATTGTCTTTCATTATAACTTGCACTGTCATTTTATCTATCTTGCATTGTCTTACCGTCTATCCTGCACTGTCTTTCCGTCTATCTTACACTGTCTTTCCGTCTATCTTGCAATGTCTTTCCGTCTATTTTGCAATGTCTTACCGCCTAACTTGCTTTGTCTATCTTGCAGTTTATTTCAGTATATCTTGCACTGTCATTTTATCTATCTTGCAATGTCTTTCTGTCTCTCTTGCATTGTCTTTCCGTCTATCTTGCACTGTCTTTCCGTCTATCTTGCACTGTCTTTCCGATTTTCTTGCTCTGTCTTTCCGTCTATATTGCTCTATTTTTCCGTCTATCTTGCTTTGTCTTTCTGTCTATCTTGCATTGTCTTTCCGTCTATCTTGCAATGTCTTTCCGTCTTTCTTGCTCTGTTTTTCTATCTATCTTATAATGTCTTTCTGTCTATCTTGCAAAGTCTTCCCGTATATCTTGCTCTGTCTATCTTGCAATGTCTTTTCGTCTATCTTGTATTGTCTTTCCGTCTATCTTGCATTGTCTTACCGTCTATCCTGCACTATCTTTCCGTCTATCTTACACTGTCTTTCCGTCTATCTTGCACTGTCTTTCCGTCTATCTTGCTCTGTCAATCTTGCATTGTCTTTCATTATATCTTGCACTGTCATTTTATCTATCTTGCAATGTCTTTCTGTCTATCTTGCAATATCTTTTTGTCTATCTTGCAATGTCTATTCGTCTGTCTTGCTCTATTTTTCCATCTATCTTGCTCTGTCTATTTTGGGTTTTCTTTCCGTCTATCTTGCACTGTCTTTCCGTCTATCTTGCACTGTCTTTCCGTCTATCTTACACTGTCTTTCCGTCTATCTTGCAAAGTCTTTCCGTCTATCTTGCTCTGTCAATCTTGCATTGTCTTTCAGTTTATCTTGCACTGTCATTTTAACTATCTTGCAATGTCTTTCTGTCTATCTTGCAATGTCTATTCGTCTGTCTTGCTCTATTTTTCCGTCTATCTTGCACTGTCTTTCCGTCTATCTTGCACTGTCTTTCCGTCTATCTTGCACTGTCTTTCCGTCTATCTTGCTCTGTCAATCTTGCATTGTCTTTCATTATATCTTGCACTGTCATTTTATCTATCTTGCAATGTCTTTCTGCCTATTTTGCTCTGTCAATCTTGCATTGTCTTTCATTATATCTTGCACTGTCATTTTATCTATCTTGCATTGTCTTTCCGTCTATCCTGCACTGTTTTTACCGTCTATCTTACACTGTCTTTCCGTCTATCTTGCACTGTCTTTCCGTCTATCTTGCTATGTCAATCTTGCATTGTCTTTCATTATATCTTGCACTGTCATTTTATCTATCTTGCAATGTCTTTCTGTCTGTCTTGCAATATCTTTTTGTCTATCTTGCAATGTCTATTCGTCTGTCTTGCTCTATTTTTCCGTCTATCTTGCTCTGTCTATTTTGGGTTGTCTTTCCGTCTATCTTGCACTGTCTTTCCGTCTATCTTGCACTGTCTTTCCGTCTATCTTACACTGTCTTTCCGTCTATCCTGCAAAGTCTTTCCGTCTATCTTGCTCTGTCAATCTTGCATTGTCTTTCATTATATCTTGCACTGTCATTTTATCTATCTTGCAATGTCTATTCGTCTGTCTTGATCTATTTTTCCGCCTATCTTGTTCTGTCTATTTTGGATTGTCTTTCCGTCTATCTTACAATGTCTTTCTGTCTATCTTATAATGTCTTTCTGTCTATCTTGCAAAGTCTTTCCGTATATCTTGCTCTGTCTATCTTGCAATCTCTTTTCGTCTATCTTGTATTGTCTTTCCGTCTATCTTGCACTGTCTTTCTGTCTATCTTGCACTGTCTTTCCGTCTATCTTGCATTGTCTTTCTGACTTTCTTGCACTGTCTTTCTGTCTATCTTGCACTGTCTTTCCGATTTTCTTGCACTGTTTTTCCGTCTATATTGCTCTATTTTTCCGTCTATCTTGCTTTGTCTATCTTGCATTGACTTTCCGTCTATCTTGCACTGTCTTTCCGTCTATCTTGCACTGTCTTTCCGTCTATCTTGCAATGTCTTTCTGCCTATCTTGCTCTGTCAATCTTGCATTGTCTTTCATTATATCTTGCACTGTCATTTTATCTATCTTGCAATGTATTTTTGTCTATCTTGCACTGTTTTTCTGTCTATCTTGCAATGTCTATTCGTCTGTCTTGATCTATTTTTCCGCCTATCTTGTTCTGTCTATTTTGGATTGTCTTTCCGTCTATCTTACAATGTCTTTCTGTCTATCTTGCAATGTCTTTCTGTCTATCTTGCAATGTCTATTCGTCTGTCTTGATCTATCTTTGCGCCTATCTTGTTCTATCTATTTTGGATTATCTTTCCGTTTATCTTACAATGTCTTTCTGTCTATCTTGCAAAGTCTTTCCGTCCATCTTGCTCTGTCTATATTGCATTGTCTTTTCGTCTATCTTGTATTGTCTTTCCCGTCTATCTTGCACTGTCTTTCCGTCTATCTTGCACTGTCTTTCCTTCTATCTTACACTGTCTTTCCGTCTATCTTGCACTGTCTTTCTGTGTATCTTGCAAAGTCTTTCCGTCTATCTTGCTCTGTCAATCTTGCATTGTCTTTCAGTTTATCTTGCACTGTCATTTTAACTATCTTGCAATGTCTTTCTGTCTATCTTGCAATGTCTATTCGTCTGTCTTGCTCTATTTTTCCGTCTATCTTGCACTGTCTTTCCGTCTATCTTGCACTGTCCTTCCGATTTTCTTACATTGTCTTTCCGTCTATATTGCTCTATTTTTCCGTCTATCTTGCTTTGTCTATCTTGCAAAGTCTTTCCGTCTATCTTGCTCTGTCTATCTTGCATTGTCTTTCCGTCATATCTTGCACTGTCTTTCCGTCTTTCTTGCACTGTCTTTCCGTCTATCTTGCAATGTCTTTCCGCCTAACTTGCTTTGTCTATCTTGCAGTTTATTTCAGTATATCTTGCACTGTCATTTTATCTATCTTGCAATGTCTTTCTGTCTATCTTGCATTGTCTTTCCGTCATATCTTTCACTGTCTTTCCGTCTTTCTTGCTCTATTTTTCCGTCTATTTCGCTCTGTCTTTCCGTCTATCTTGCACTGTCTTTCCGTCTATCTTGCACTGTCTTTCCGATTTTCTTGCACTGTCTTTCCGTCTATATTGCTCTATTTTTCCGTCTATCTTACTTTGTCTATCTTGCATTGACTTTCCGTCTATCTTGCTCTGTCTTTTTGTCTATCTTGCACTGTCTTTCCGTCTATCTTGCTCTGTCTATCTTGCATTGTCTTTCCGTCATATCTTGCACTGTCTTTCCATCTTTCTTGCACTGTCTTTCCGTCTATCTTGCAATGTCTTTCCGTCTATCTTGCAATGTCTTTACGCCTATTTTGCAATGTCTTTCCGCCTAACTTGCTTTGTCTATCTTGCAGTTTATTTCAGTATATCTTGCACTCTCATTTTATCTATCTTGCAATGTCTTTCTGTCTATCTTGCATTGTCTTTCCGTCTATCTTGCACTCTCTTTTTGTCTATCTTGCACTGTCTTTCCGTCTATTTTGCTCTGTTTTTCTGTCTATCTTGCAAAGTTTTTCCGTCTATCTTGCTCTGTCTATCTTGCATCGTCTTTCCGTCTATCTTGCACTGTCTTTCTGTCTATCTTGCAATGTCTTTCCGTCTATTTTGCAATGTCTTTCCGCCTAACTTGCTTTGTCTATCATGCAGTTTATTTCAGTATATCTTGCACTGTCATTTTATCTATCTTGCAATGTCTTTCTGTCTATCTTGCATTGTCTTTCCGTCTATCTTGCACTGTCTTTCCGTCTATCTTGCACTGTCTTTCCGATTTTCTTGCTCTGTCTTTCCGTCTATATTGCTCTATTTTTCCGTCTATCTTGCTTTGTCTATCTTGCATTGACTTTCCGTCTATCTTGCTCTGTCTTTTTGTCTATCTTGCACTGTCTTTCCGTCTATCTTGCTCTGTCTATCTTGCATTGTCTTTCCGTCATATCTTGCACTGTCTTTCCATCTTTCTTGCACTGTCTTTCCGTCTATCTTGCAATGTCTTTCCGTCTATCTTGCAATGTCTTTACGCCTAACTTGCTTTGTCTATCTTGCTGTTTATTTCAGTATATATTGCACTCTCATTTTATCTATCTTGCAATGTCTTTCTGTCTATCTTGCATTAACTTTCCGTCTATCTTGCACTGTCTTTTCGTCTATCTTGCACTCTCTTTTTGTCTATCTTGCACTGTCTTTCCGTCTATTTTGCTCTGTTTTTCTGTCTATCTTGCAAAGTCTTTCCGTCTATCTTGCTCTGTCTATCTTGCATCGTCTTTCCGTCTATCTTGCACTGTCTTTCTGTCTATCTTGCAATGTCTTTCCGTCTATTTTGCAATGTCTTTCCGCCTAACTTGCTTTGTCTATCATGCAGTTTATTTCAGTATATCTTGCACTGTCATTTTATCTATCTTGCAATGTCTTTCTGTCTATCTTGCATTGTCTTTCCGTCTATCTTGCACTGTCTTTCCATCTATCTTGCACTGTCGTTCCGATTTTCTTGCTCTGTCTTTCCGTCTATCTTGCTTTGTCTTTTTGTCTATCTTGCACTGTCTTTCCGTCTATCTTGCTCTGTCTATCTTGCATTGTCTTTCCGTCATATCTTGCACTGTCTTTCCATCTTTTTTGCACTGTCTTTCCGTCTATCTTGCAATGTCTTTCCGTCTATCTTGCAATGTCTTTACGCCTAACTTGCTTTGTCTATCTTGCAGTTTATTTCAGTATATCTTGCACTCTCATTTTATCTATCTTGCAATGTCTTTCTGTCTATCTTGCATTGTCTTTCCGTCTATCTTGCACTGTCTTTTTGTCTATCTTGCACTGTCTCCGTCTATTTTGCTCTGTTTTTCTGTCTATCTTGCAAAGTCTTTCCGTCTATCTTGCTCTGTCTATCTTGCATTGTCTTTCCGTCTATCTTGCACTGTCTTTCCGTCTATCTTACAATGTCTTTCCGCCTATTTTGCAATGTCTTTCCGCCTAACTTGCTTTGTCTGTCTTGCAGTTTATTTTAGTATATCTTGCACTGTCATTTTATCTATCTTGCAATGTCTTTCTGTCTATCTTGCATTGTCTTTCCGTCTATCTTGCAATGTCTTTCCGTCTTTCTTGCTCTGTTTTTCTATCTATCTTATAATGTCTTTCTGTCTATCTTGCAAAGTCTTTCCGTATATCTTGCTCTGTCTATCTTGCAATGTCTTTTCGTCTATCTTGTATTGTCTTTCCGTCTATCTTGCACTGTCTTTCCGTCTATCTTGCACTGTCTTTCCGTCTATCTTGCATTGACTTTCCGTCTATCTTGCACTGTCTTTCCGTCTATCTTGCACTGTCTTTCCGTCTATCTTGCAATGTCTTTCTGCCTATCTTGCTCTGTCAATCTTGCATTGTCTTTCATTATAACTTGCACCGTCATTTTCTCTATCTTGCATTGTCTTACCGTCTATCCTGCACTGTCTTTCCGTCTATCTTACACTGTCTTTCCGTCTATCTTGCACTGTCTTTCCGTCTATCTTGCTCTGTCAATCTTTCATTGTCTTTCATTATATCTTGCACTGTCATTTTATCTATCTTGCAATGTCTTTCTGTCTATCTTGCACTGTCTTTCCAATTTTCTTGCACTGTTTTTCCGTCTATATTGCTCTATTTTTCCGTCTATCTTGCTTTGTCTATCTTGCATTGACTTTCCGTCTATCTTGCACTGTCTTTCCGTCTATCTTGCACTGTCTTTCCGTCTATCTTGCAAAGTCTTTCCGTCTATCTTGCTCTGTCAATCTTGCATTGTCTTTCATTATATCTTGCACTGTCATTTTATCTATCTTGCATTGTCTTTCCGTCTATCCTGCACTGTCTTTCCGTCTATCTTACACTGTCTTTCCGTCTATCTTGCACTGTCTTTCTGTCTATCTTGCTCTGTCAATCTTGCATTGTCTTTCATTATATCTTGCACTGTCATTTTATCTATCTTGCAATGTCTTTTTGTCTATCTTGCACTGTCTTTCTGTCTATCTTGCAATGTCTATTCGTCTGTCTTGATCTATTTTTCCGCCTATCTAGTTCTGTCTATTTTGGATTGTCTTTCCGTCTATCTTACAATGTCTTTCTGTCTATCTTATAATGTCTTTCTGTCTATCTTGCAAAGTCTTTCCGTCTATCTTGCTCTGTCAATCTTGCATTGTCTTTCATTATATCTTGCACTGTCATTTTATCTATCTTGCAATGTCTATTCGTCTGTCTTGATCTATTTTTCCGCCTATCTTGTTCTGTCTATTTTGGATTGTCTTTCCGTCTATCTTACAATGTCTTTCTGTCTATCTTATAATGTCTTTCTGTCTATCTTGCAAAGTCTTTCCGTATATCTTGCTCTGTCTATCTTGCAATCTCTTTTCGTCTATCTTGTATTGTCTTTCCGTCTATCTTGCACTGTCTTTCCGTCTATCTTGCACTGTCTTTCTGTCTATCTTGCACTTTCTTTCTGACTTTCTTGCACTGTCTTTCTGTCTATCTTGCACTGTCTTTCCGATTTTCTTGCACTGTTTTTCCGTCTATATTGCTCTATTTTTCCGTCTATCTTGCTTTCTCTATCTTGCATTGACTTTCCGTCTATCTTGCACTGTCTTTCCGTCTATCTTGCACTGTCTTTCCGTCTATCTTGCAATGTCTTTCTGCCTATCTTGCTCTGTCAATCTTGCATTGTCTTTCATTATATCTTGCACTGTCATTTTATCTATCTTGCAATGTATTTTTGTCTATCTTGCACTGTCTTTCTGTCTATCTTGCAATGTATATTCGTCTGTCTTGATCTATTTTTCCGCCTATCTTGTTCTGTCTATTTTGGATTGTCTTTCCGTCTATCTTACAATGTCTTTCTGTCTATCTTGCAATGTCTTTCTGTCTATCTTGCAATGTCTTTCTGTCTATCTTGCAATGTCTATTCGTCTGTCTTGATCTATCTTTGCGCCTATCTTGTTCTATCTATTTTGGATTATCTTTCCGTTTATCTTACAATGTCTTTCTGTCTATCTTGCAAAGTCTTTCCGTCTATCTTGCTCTGTCTATATTGCATTGTCTTTTCGTCTATCTTGTATTGTCTTTCCCGTCTATCTTGCACTGTCTTTCCGCCTAACTTGCTTTGTCTATCTTGCAGTTTATTTCAGTATATCTTGCACTCTCATTTTATCTATCTTGCAATGTCTTTCTGTCTATCTTGCATTGTCTTTCCGTCTATCTTGCACTGTCTTTTCGTCTATCTTGCACTCTCTTTTTGTCTATCTTGCACTGTCTTTCCGTCTATTTTGCTCTGTTTTTCTGTCTATCTTGCAAAGTCTTTCCGTCTATCTTGTTCTGTCTATCTTGCATCGTCTTTCCGTCTATCTTGCACTGTCTTTCTGTCTATCTTGCAATGTCTTTCCGTCTATTTTGCAATGTCTTTCCGCCTAACTTGCTTTGTCTATCTTGCAGTTTATTTCAGTATATCTTGTACTGTCATTTTATCTATCTTGCAATGTCTTTCTGTCTATCTTGCATTGTCTTTCCGTCTATCTTGCACTGTCTTTCCGTCTATCTTGCACTGTCTTTCCGATTTTCTTGCTCTGTCTTTCCGTCTATATTGCTCTATTTTTCCGTCTATCTTGCTTTGTCTATCTTGCATTGACTTTCCGTCTATCTTGCTCTGTCTTTTTGTCTATCTTGCACTGTCTTTCCGTCTATCTTGCTCTGTCTATCTTGCATTGTCTTTCCGTCATATCTTGCACTGTCTTTCCATCTTTCTTGCACTGTCTTTCCGTCTATCTTGCAATGTCTTTCCGTCTATCTTGCAATGTCTTTCCGCCTAATTTGCTTTGTCTATCTTGCAGTTTATTTCAGTATATCTTGCACTGTCATTTTATCTATCTTGCAATGTCTTTCTGTCTATCTTGCATTGTCTTTCCATCATATCTTGCACTGTCTTTCCGTCTTTCTTGCTCTATTTTTCCGTCTATCTTGCACTGTCTTTCCGTCTATCTTGCACTGTCTTTCCGTCTATCTTGCACTGTCTTTCCGATTTTCTTGCACTGTCTTTCCGTCTATATTGCTCTATTTTTCCGTCTATCTTGCTTTGTCTATCTTGCATTGACTTTCCGTCTATCTTGCTCTGTCTTTCCGTCTATCTTGCTCTGTCTATCTTGCATTGTCTTTCCGTCTATCTTGCACTGTCTTTCCGTTTATCTTGCAATGTCTTTCCGTCTATTTTGCAATGTCTTTCCGCCTAACTTGCTTTGTCTATCTTGCAGTTTATTTCAGTATATCTTGCACTCTCATTTTATCTATCTTGCAATGTCTTTCTGTCTATCTTGCATTGTCTTTCCGTCTATCTTGCACTGTCTTTTCGTCTATCTTGCACTGTCTTTTTGTCTATCTTGCACTGTCTTTCCGTCTATTTTGCTCTGTTTTTCTGTCTATCTTGCAAAGTCTTTCCGTCTATCTTACTCTGTCTATCTTGCATCGTCTTTCCGTCTATCTTGCACTGTCTTTCCGTCTATCTTGCACTGTCGTTCCGATTTTCTTGCTCTGTCTTTCCGTCTATCTTGCTCTGTCTTTTTGTCTATCTTGCACTGTCTTTCCGTCTATCTTGCTCTGTCTATCTTGCATTGTCTTTCCGTCATATCTTGCACTGTCTTTCCATCTTTTTTGCACTGTCTTTCCGTCTATCTTGCAATGTCTTTCCGTCTATCTTGCAATGTCTTTACGCCTAACTTGCTTTGTCTATCTTGCAGTTTATTTCAGTATATCTTGCACTCTCATTTTATCTATCTTGCAATGTCTTTCTGTCTATCTTGCATTGTCTTTCCGTCTATCTTGCACTGTCTTTTTGTCTATCTTGCACTGTCTTTCCGTCTATTTTGCTCTGTTTTTCTGTCTATCTTGCAAAGTCTTTCCGTCTATCTTGCTCTGTCTATCTTGCATTGTCTTTCCGTCTATCTTGCACTGTCTTTCCGTCTATCTTACAATGTCTTTCCGTCTATTTTGCAATGTCTTTCCGCCTAACTTGCTTTGTCTATCTTGCAGTTTATTTCAGTATATCTTGCACTGTCATTTTATCTATCTTGCAATGTCTTTCTGTCTATCTTGCATTGTCTTTCCGTCTATCTTGCAATGTCTTTCCGTTTTTCTTGCTCTGTTTTTCTATCTATCTTATAATGTCTTTCCGTCTATCTTGCACTGTCTTTCCGTCTATCTTGCACTGTCTTTCCGTCTATCTTACACTGTCTTTCCGTCTATCTTGCAAAGTCTTTCCGTCTATCTTGCTCTGTCAATCTTGCATTGTCTTTCATTATATCTTGCACTGTCATTTTATCTATCTTGCAATGTCTTTCTGTCTATCTTGCAATATCTTTTTGTCTATCTTGCAATGTCTATTCGTCTGTCTTGCTCTATTTTTCCGTCTATCTTGCTCTGTCTATTTTGGGTTGTCTTTCCGTCTATCTTGCACTGTCTTTCCGTCTATCTTGCACTGTCTTTCCGTCTATCTTACACTGTCTTTCCGTCTATCTTGCAAAGTCTTTCCGTCTATCTTGCTCTGTCAATCTTGCATTGTCTTTCATTATATCTTGCACTGTCATTTTATCTATCTTGCAATGTCTTTTTGTCTATCTTGCACTGTCTTTCTGTCTATCTTGCAATGTCTATTCGTCTGTCTTGATCTATTTTTCCGCCTATCTTGTTCTGTCTATTTTGGATTGTTTTTCCGTCTATCTTACAATGTCTTTCTGTCTATCTTGCAATGTCTTTCTGTCTATCTTGCAATGTCTATTCGTCTGTCTTGATCTATCTTTGCGCCTGTCTTGTTCTATCTATTTTGGATTATCTTTCCGTCTATCTTACAATGTCTTTCTGTCTATCTTGCAAAGTCTTTCCGTCTATCTTGCTCTGTCTATATTGCATTGTCTTTTCGTCTATCTTGTATTGTCTTTCCCGTCTATCTTGCACTGTCTTTCCGTCTATCTTGCACTGTCTTTCCTTCTATCTTACACTGTCTTTCCGTCTATCTTGCACTGTCTTTCTGTGTATCTTGCAAAGTCTTTCCGTCTATCTTGCTCTGTCAATCTTGCATTGTCTTTCAGTTTGTCTTGCACTGTCATTTTAACTATCTTGCAATGTCTTTCTGTCTATCTTGCAATGTCTATTCGTCTGTCTTGCTCTATTTTTCCGTCTATCTTGCACTGTCTTTCCGTCTATCTTGCACTGTCTTTCCGTCTATCTTGCACTGTCTTTCCGTCTATCTTGCTCTGTCAATCTTGCATTGTCTTTCATTATATCTTGCACTGTCATTTTATCTATCTTGCAATGTCTTTCTGCCTATCTTGCTCTGTCAATCTTGCATTGTCTTTCATTATATCTTGCACTGTCATTTTATCTATCTTGCTTTGTCTTTCCGTCTATCCTGCACTGTTTTTACCGTCTATCTTACACTGTCTTTCCGTCTATCTTGCACTGTCTTTCCGTCTATCTTGCTATGTCAATCTTGCATTGTCTTTCATTATATCTTGCACTGTCATTTTATCTATCTTGCAATGTCTTTCTGTCTGTCTTGCAATATCTTTTTGTCTATCTTGCAATGTCTATTCGTCTGTCTTGCTCTATTTTTACGTCTATCTTGCTCTGTCTATTTTGGGTTGTCTTTCCGTCTATCTTGCACTGTCTTTCCGTCTATCTTGCACTGTCTTTCCGTCTATCTTACACTGTCTTTCCGTCTATCCTGCAAAGTCTTTCCGTCTATCTTGCTCTGTCAATCTTGCATTGTCTTTCATTATATCTTGCACTGTCATTTTATCTATCTTGCAATGTCTATTCGTCTGTCTTGATCTATTTTTCCGCCTATCTTGTTCTGTCTATTTTGGATTGTCTTTCCGTCTATCTTACAATGTCTTTCTGTCTATCTTATAATGTCTTTCTGTCTATCTTGCAAAGTCTTTCCGTATATCTTGCTCTGTCTATCTTGCAATCTCTTTTCGTCTACCTTGTATTGTCTTTCCGTCTATCTTGCACTGTCTTTCCGTCTATCTTGCACTGTCTTTCCGTCTATCTTGCACTGTCTTTCTGACTTTCTTGAACTGTCTTTCTGTCTATCTTGCACTGTCTTTCCGATTTTCTTGCACTGTTTTTCCGTCTATATTGCTCTATTTTTCCGTCTATCTTGCTTTGTCTATCTTGCATTGACTTTCCGTCTATCTTGCACTGTCTTTCCGTCTATCTTGCACTGTCTTTCCGTCTAAATTGCAATGTCTTTCTGCCTATCTTGCTCTGTCAATCTTGCATTGTCTTTCATTATATCTTGCACTGTCATTTTATCTATCTTGCAATGTATTTTTGTCTATCTTGCACTGTCTTTCTGTCTATCTTGCAATGTATATTCGTCTGTCTTGATCTATCTTTGCGCCTATCTTGTTCTATCTATTTTGGATTATCTTTCCGTTTATCTTACAATGTCTTTCTGTCTATCTTGCAAAGTCTTTCCGTCTATCTTGCTCTGTCTATATTGCATTGTCTTTTCGTCTATCTTGTATTGTCTTTCCCGTCTATCTTGCACTGTCTTTCCGCCTAACTTGCTTTGTCTATCTTGCAGTTTATTTCAGTATATCTTGCACTCTCATTTTATCTATCTTGCACTGTCTTTCTGTCTATCTTGCACTGTCTTTCCGATTTTCTTGCACTGTTTTTCCGTCTATATTGCTCTATTTTTCCGTCTATCTTGCTTTGTCTATCTTGCATTGACTTTCCGTCTATCTTGCACTGTCTTTCCGTCTATCTTGCACTGTCTTTCCATCTATCTTGCAAAGTCTTTCCGTCTATCTTGCTCTGTCAATCTTGCATTGTCTTTCATTATATCTTGCACTGTCATTTTATCTATCTTGCATTGTCTTTCCGTCTATCCTGCACTGTCTTTCCATCTATCTTACACTGTCTTTCCGTCTATCTTGCACTGTCTTTCCGTCTATCTTGCTCTGTCAATCTTGCATTGTCTTTCATTATATCTTGCACTGTCATTTTATCTATCTTGCAATGTCTTTTTGTCTATCTTGCACTGTCTTTCTGTCTATCTTGCAATGTCTATTCGTCTGTCTTGATCTATTTTTCCGCCTATCTAGTTCTGTCTATTTTGGATTGTCTTTCCGTCTATCTTACAATGTCTTTCTGTCTATCTTATAATGTCTTTCTGTCTATCTTGCAAAGTCTTTCCGTCTATCTTGCTCTGTCAATCTTGCATTGTCTTTCATTATATCTTGCACTGTCATTTTATCTATCTTGCAATGTCTATTCGTCTGTCTTGATCTATTTTTCCGCCTATCTTGTTCTGTCTATTTTGGATTGTCTTTCCGTCTATCTTACAATGTCTTTCTGTCTATCTTATAATGTCTTTCTGTCTATCTTGCAAAGTCTTTCCGTATATCTTGCTCTGTCTATCTTGCAATCTCTTTTCGTCTATCTTGTATTGTCTTTCCGTCTATCTTGCACTGTCTTTCCGTCTATCTTGCACTGTCTTTCTGTCTATCTTGCACTGTCTTTCTGACTTTCTTGCACTGTCTTTCTGTCTATCTTGCACTGTCTTTCCGATTTTCTTGCACTGTTTTTCCGTCTATATTGCTCTATTTTTCCGTCTATCTTGCTTTGTCTATCTTGCATTGACTTTCCGTCTATCTTGCACTGTCTTTCCGTCTATCTTGCACTGTCTTTCCCGTCTATCTTGCACTGTCTTTCCGCCTAACTTGCTTTGTCTATCTTGCAGTTTATTTCAATATATCTTGCACTCTCATTTTATCTATCTTGCAATGTCTTTCTGTCTATCTTGCATTGTCTTTCCGTCTATCTTGCACTGTCTTTTCGTCTATCTTGCACTCTCTTTTTGTCTATCTTGCACTGTCTTTCCGTCTATTTTGCTCTGTTTTTCTGTCTATCTTGCAAAGTCTTTCCGTCTATCTTGTTCTGTCTATCTTGCATCGTCTTTCCGTCTATCTTGCACTGTCTTTCCGTCTATTTTGCAATGTCTTTCCGCCTAACTTGCTTTGTCTATCTTGCAGTTTATTTCAGTATATCTTGCACTGTCATTTTATCTATCTTGCAATGTCTTTCTGTCTATCTTGCATTGTCTTTCCGTCTATCTTGCACTGTCTTTCCGTCTATCTTGCACTGTCTTTCCGATTTTCTTGCTCTGTCTTTCCGTCTATATTGCTCTATTTTTCCGTCTATCTTGCTTTGTCTATCTTGCATTGACTTTCCGTCTATCTTGCTCTGTCTTTTTGTCTATCTTGCACTGTCTTTCCGTCTATCTTGCTCTGTCTATCTTGCATTGTCTTTCCGTCATATCTTGCACTGTCTTTCCATCTTTCTTGCACTGTCTTTCCGTCTATCTTGCAATGTCTTTCCGTCTATCTTGCAATGTCTTTCCGCCTAACTTGCTTTGTCTATCTTGCAGTTTATTTCAGTATATCTTGCACTGTCATTTTATCTATCTTGCAATGTCTTTCTGTCTATCTTGCATTGTCTTTCCATCATATCTTGCACTGTCTTTCCGTCTTTCTTGCTCTATTTTTCCGTCTATCTTGCACTGTCTTTCCGTCTATCTTGCACTGTCTTTCCGTCTATCTTGCACTGTCTTTCCGATTTTCTTGCACTGTCTTTCCGTCTATATTGCTCTATTTTTCCGTCTATCTTGCTTTGTCTATCTTGCATTGACTTTCCGTCTATCTTGCTCTGTCTTTTTGTCTATCTTGCACTGTCTTTCCGTCTATCTTGCTCTGTCTATCTTGCATCGTCTTTCCGTCATATCTTGCACTGTCTTTCCATCTTTCTTGCACTGTCTTTCCGTCTATCTTGCAATGTCTTTCCGTCTATCTTGCAATGTCTTTACGCCTAACTTGCTTTGTCTATCTTGCTGTTTATTTCAGTATATCTTGCACTCTCATTTTATCTATCTTGCAATGTCTTTCTATCTATCTTGCATTGTCTTTCCGTCTATCTTGCACTGTCTTTTTGTCTATCTTGCACCGTCTTTCCGTCTATTTTGCTCTGTTTTTCTGTCTATTTTGCTCTGTTTTTCTGTCTATCTTGCAAAGTCTTTCCGTCTATCTTGCTCTGTCTATCTTGCATTGTCTTTCCGTCTATCTTGCACTGTCTTTCCGTTTATCTTGCAATGTCTTTCCGTCTATTTTGCAATGTCTTTCCGCCTAACTTGCTTTGTCTATCTTGCAGTTTATTTCAGTATATCTTGCACTCTCAATTTATCTATCTTGCAATGTCTTTCTGTCTATCTTGCATTGTCTTTCCGTCTATCTTGCACTGTCTTTTCGTCTATCTTGCACTCTCTTTTTGTCTATCTTGCACTGTCTTTCCGTCTATTTTGCTCTGTTTTTCTGTCTATCTTGCAAAGTCTTTCCGTCTATCTTACTCTGTCTATCTTGCATCGTCTTTCCGTCTATCTTGCACTGTCTTTCTGTCTATCTTGCAATGTCTTTCCGTCTATTTTGCAATGTCTTTCCGCCTAACTTGCTTTGTCTATCTTGCAGTTTATTTCAGTATATCTTGCACTGTCATTTTATCTATCTTGCAATGTCTTTCTGTCTATCTTGCATTGTCTTTCCGTCTATCTTGCACTGTCTTTCCGTCTATCTTGCACTGTCGTTCCGATTTTCTTGCTCTGTCTTTCCGTCTATCTTGCTCTGTCTTTTTGTCTATCTTGCACTGTCTTTCCGTCTATCTTGCTCTGTCTATCTTGCATTGTCTTTCCGTCTATCTTGCACTGTCTTTTTGTCTATCTTGCACTGTCTTTCCGTCTATTTTGCTCTGTTTTTCTGTCTATCTTGCAAAGTCTTTCCGTCTATTTTGCTCTGTCTATCTTGCATTGTCTTTCCGTCTATCTTGCACTGTCTTTCCGTCTATCTTACAATGTCTTTCCGTCTATTTTGCAATGTCTTTCCGCCTAACTTGCTTTGTCTATCTTGCAGTTTATTTCAGTATATCTTGCACTGTCATTTTATCTATCTTGCAATGTCTTTCTGTCTATCTTGCATTGTCTTTCCGTCTATCTTGCAATGTCTTTCCGTCTTTCTTGCTCTGTTTTTCTATCTATCTTATAATGTCTTTCTGTCTATCTTGCAAAGTCTTTCCGTATATCTTGCTCTGTCTATCTTGCAATGTCTTTTCGTCTATCTTGTATTGTCTTTCCGTCTATCTTGCACTGTCTTTCCGTCTATCTTGCACTGTCTTTCCGTCTATCTTGCATTGACTTTCCGTCTATCTTGCACTGTCTTTCCGTCTATCTTGCACTGTCTTTCCGTCTATCTTGCAATGTCTTTCTGCCTATCTTGCTCTGTCAATCTTGCATTGTCTTTCATTATAACTTGCACTGTCATTTTATCTATCTTGCATTGTCTTACCGTCTATCCTGCAATGTTTTTCCGTCTATCTTACACTGTCTTTCCGTCTATCTTGCACTGTCTTTCCGTCTATCTTGCTCTGTCAATCTTGCATTGTCTTTCATTATATCTTGCACTGTCATTTTATCTATCTTGCAATGTCTTTCTGTCTATCTTGCAATATCTTTTTGTCTATCTTGCAATGTCTATTCGTCTGTCTTGCTCTATTTTTCCGTCTATCTTGCTCTGTTTTTCTGTCTATCTTGCAAAGTCTTTCCGTCTATCTTGTTCTGTCTATCTTGCATCGTCTTTCCGTCTATCTTGCACTGTCTTTCTGTCTATCTTGCAATGTCTTTCCGTCTATATTGCTCTATTTTTCCGTCTATCTTGCACTGTCTTTCCGATTTTCTTGCTCTGTCTTTCCGTCTATATTGCTCTATTTTTCCGTCTATCTTGCTTTGTCTATCTTGCATTGACTTTCCGTCTATCTTGCTCTGTCTTTTTGTCTATCTTGCACTGTCTTTCCGTCTATCTTGCTCTGTCTATCTTGCATTGTCTTTCCGTCATATCTTGCACTGTCTTTCCATCTTTCTTGCACTGTCTTTCCGTCTATCTTGCAATGTCTTTCCGTCTATCTTGCAATGTCTTTCCGCCTAACTTGCTTTGTCTATCTTGCAGTTTAATTCAGTATATCTTGCACTGTCATTTTATCTATCTTGCAATGTCTTTCTGTCTATCTTGCATTGTCTTTCCGTCTATCTTGCACTGTCTTTCCGTCTATCTTGCACTGTCTTTCCGATTTTCTTGCTCTGTCTTTCCGTCTATATTGCTCTATTTTTCCGTCTATCTTGCTTTGTCTATCTTGCATTGACTTTCCGTCTATCTTGCTCTGTCTTTTTGTCTATCTTGCACTGTCTTTCCGTCTATCTTGCTCTGTCTATCTTGCATTGTCTTTCCGTCATATCTTGCACTGTCTTTCCATCTTTCTTGCACTGTCTTTCCGTCTATCTTGCAATGTCTTTCCGTCTATCTTGCAATGTCTTTCCGCCTAACTTGCTTTGTCTATCTTGCAGTTTATTTCAGTATATCTTGCACTGTCATTTTATCTATCTTGCAATGTCTTTCTGTCTATCTTGCATTGTCTTTCCATCATATCTTGCACTGTCTTTCCGTCTTTCTTGCTCTATTTTTCCGTCTATCTTGCACTGTCTTTCCGTCTATCTTGCACTGTCTTTCCGTCTATCTTGCACTGTCTTTCCGATTTTCTTGCACTGTCTTTCCGTCTATATTGCTCTATTTTTCCGTCTATCTTGCTTTGTCTATCTTGCATTGACTTTCCGTCTATCTTGCTCTGTCTTTTTGTCTATCTTGCACTGTCTTTCCGTCTATCTTGCTCTGTCTATCTTGCATCGTCTTTCCGTCATATCTTGCACTGTCTTTCCATCTTTCTTGCACTGTCTTTCCGTCTATCTTGCAATGTCTTTCCGTCTATCTTGCAATGTCTTTACGCCTAACTTGCTTTGTCTATCTTGCTGTTTATTTCAGTATATCTTGCACTCTCATTTTATCTATCTTGCAATGTCTTTCTATCTATCTTGCATTGTCTTTCCGTCTATCTTGCACTGTCTTTTTGTCTATCTTGCACCGTCTTTCCGTCTATTTTGCTCTGTTTTTCTGTCTATTTTGCTCTGTTTTTCTGTCTATCTTGCAAAGTCTTTCCGTCTATCTTGCTCTGTCTATCTTGCATTGTCTTTCCGTCTATCTTGCACTGTCTTTCCGTTTATCTTGCAATGTCTTTCCGTCTATTTTGCAATGTCTTTCCGCCTAACTTGCTTTGTCTATCTTGCAGTTTATTTCAGTATATCTTGCACTCTCATTTTATCTATCTTGCAATGTCTTTCTGTCTATCTTGCATTGTCTTTCCGTCTATCTTGCACTGTCTTTTCGTCTATCTTGCACTCTCTTTTTGTCTATCTTGCACTGTCTTTCCGTCTATTTTGCTCTGTTTTTCTGTCTATCTTGCAAAGTCTTTCCGTCTATCTTACTCTGTCTGTCTTGCATCGTCTTTCCGTCTATCTTGCACTGTCTTTCTGTCTATCTTGCAATGTCTTTCCGTCTATTTTGCAATGTCTTTCCGCCTAACTTGCTTTGTCTATCTTGCAGTTTATTTCAGTATATCTTGCACTGTCATTTTATCTATCTTGCAATGTCTTTCTGTCTATCTTGCATTGTCTTTCCGTCTATCTTGCACTGTCTTTCCGTCTATCTTGCACTGTCGTTCCGATTTTCTTGCTCTGTCTTTCCGTCTATCTTGCTCTGTCTTTTTGTCTATCTTGCACTGTCTTTCCGTCTATCTTGCTCTGTCTATCTTGCATTGTCTTTCCGTCATATCTTGCACTGTCTTTCCATCTTTTTTGCACTGTCTTTCCGTCTATCTTGCAATGTCTTTCTGTCTATCTTGCAATGTCTTTACGCCTAACTTGCTTTGTCTATCTTGCAGTTTATTTCAGTATATCTTGCACTCTCATTTTATCTATCTTGCAATGTCTTTCTGTCTATCTTGCATTGTCTTTCCGTCTATCTTGCACTGTCTTTTTGTCTATCTTGCACTGTCTTTCCGTCTATTTTGCTCTGTTTTTCTGTGTATCTTGCAAAGTCTTTCCGTCTATCTTGCTCTGTCTATCTTGCATTGTCTTTCCGTCTATCTTGCACTGTCTTTCCGTCTATCTTACAATGTCTTTCCGTCTATTTTGCAATGTCTTTCCGCCTAACTTGCTTTGTCTATCTTGCAGTTTATTTCAGTATATCTTGCACTGTCATTTTATCTATCTTGCAATGTCTTTCTGTCTATCTTGCATTGTCTTTCCGTCTATCTTGCAATGTCTTTCCGTCTTTCTTGCTCTGTTTTTCTATCTATCTTATAATGTCTTTCTGTCTATCTTGCAAAGTCTTTCCGTATATCTTGCTCTGTCTATCTTGCAATGTCTTTTCGTCTATCTTGTATTGTCTTTCCGTCTATCTTGCACTGTCTTTCCGTCTATCTTGCACTGTCTTTCCGTCTATCTTGCATTGACTTTCCGTCTATCTTGCACTGTCTTTCCGTCTATCTTGCACTGTCTTTCCGTCTATCTTGCAATGTCTTTCTGCCTATCTTGCTCTGTCAATCTTGCATTGTCTTTCATTATAACTTGCACTGTCATTTTATCTATCTTGCATTGTCTTACCGTCTATCCTGCAATGTCTTTCCGTCTATCTTACACTGTCTTTCCGTCTATCTTGCACTGTCTTTCCGTCTATCTTGCTCTGTCAATCTTGCATTGTCTTTCATTATATCTTGCACTGTCATTTTATCTATCTTGCAATGTCTTTCTGTCTATCTTGCAATATCTTTTTGTCTATCTTGCAATGTCTATTCGTCTGTCTTGCTCTATTTTTCCGTCTATCTTGCTCTGTCTATTTTGGGTTTTCTTTCCGTCTATCTTGCACTGTCTTTCCGTCTATCTTGCACTGTCTTTCCGTCTATCTTACACTGTCTTTCCGTCTATCTTGCAAAGTCTTTCCGTCTATCTTGCTCTGTCAATCATGCATTGTCTTTCATTATATCTTGCACTGTCATTTTATCTATCTTGCAATGTCTTTTTGTCTATCTTGCACTGTCTTTCTGTCTATCTTGCAATGTCTATTCGTCTGTCTTGATCTATCTTTGCGCCTATCTTGTTCTATCTATTTTGGATTATCTTTCCGTCTATCTTACAATGTCTTTCTGTCTATCTTGCAAAGTCTTTCCGTCTATCTTGCTCTGTTTTTCTGTCTATCTTGCAAAGTCTTTCCGTCTATCTTGCATTGTCTTTCCGTCTATCTTGCACTGTCTTTTCGTCTATCTTGCACTCTCTTTTTGTCTATCTTGCACTGTCTTTCCGTCTATTTTGCTCTATTTTTCTGTCTATCTTGCAAAGTCTTTCCGTCTATCTTGTTCTGTCTATCTTGCATCGTCTTTCCGTCTATCTTGCACTGTCTTTCTGTCTATCTTGCAATGTCTTTCCGTCTATTTTGCAATGTCTTTCCGCCTAACTTGCTTTGTCTATCTTGCAGTTTATTTCAGTATATCTTGCACTGTCATTTTATCTATCTTGCAATGTCTTTCTGTCTATCTTGCATTGTCTTTCCGTCTATCTTGCACTGTCTTTCCGTCTATCTTGCACTGTCTTTCCGATTTTCTTGCTCTGTCTTTCCGTCTATATTGCTCTATTTTTCCGTCTATCTTGCTTTGTCTATCTTGCATTGACTTTCCGTCTATCTTGCTCTGTCTTTTTGTCTATCTTGCACTGTCTTTCCGTCTATCTTGCTCTGTCTATCTTGCATTGTCTTTCCGTCATATCTTGCACTGTCTTTCCATCTTTCTTGCACTGTCTTTATGTCTATCTTGCAATGTCTTTCCGTCTATCTTGCAATGTCTTTCCGCCTAACTTGCTTTGTCTATCTTGCAGTTTATTTCAGTATATCTTGCACTGTCATTTTATCTATCTTGCAATGTCTTTCTGTCTATCTTGCATTGTCTTTCCATCATATCTTGCACTGTCTTTCCGTCTTTCTTGCTCTATTTTTCCGTCTATCTTGCACTGTCTTTCCGTCTATCTTGCACTGTCTTTCCGTCTATCTTGCACTGGCTTTCCGATTTTCTTGCTCTGTCTTTCTGTCTATATTGCTCTATTTTTCCGTCTATCTTGCTTTGTCTATCTTGCATTGACTTTCCGTCTATCTTGCTCTGTCTTTTTGTCTATCTTGCACTGTCTTTCCGTCTATCTTGCTCTGTCTATCTTGCATTGTCTTTCCGTCATATCTTGCACTGTCTTTCCATCTTTCTTGCACTGTCTTTATGTCTATCTTGCAATGTCTTTCCGTCTATCTTGCAATGTCTTTCCGCCTAACTTGCTTTGTCTATCTTGCAGTTTATTTCAGTATATCTTGCACTGTCATTTTATCTATCTTGCAATGTCTTTCTGTCTATCTTGCATTGTCTTTCCATCATATCTTGCACTGTCTTTCCGTCTTTCTTGCTCTATTTTTCCGTCTATCTTGCACTGTCTTTCCGTCTATCTTGCACTGTCTTTCCGTCTATCTTGCACTGTCTTTCCGATTTTCTTGCACTGTCTTTCCGTCTATATTGCTCTATTTTTCCGTCTATCTTGCTTTGTCTATCTTGCATTGACTTTCCGTCTATCTTGCTCTGTCTTTTTGTCTATCTTGCACTGTCTTTCCGTCTATCTTGCTCTGTCTATCTTGCATCGTCTTTCCGTCATATCTTGCACTGTCTTTCCATCTTTCTTGCACTGTCTTTCCGTCTATCTTGCAATGTCTTTCCGTCTATCTTGCAATGTCTTTACGCCTAACTTGCTTTGTCTATCTTGCTGTTTATTTCAGTATATCTTGCACTCTCATTTTATCTATCTTGCAATGTCTTTCTATCTATCTTGCATTGTCTTTCCGTCTATCTTGCACTGTCTTTTTGTCTATCTTGCACCGTCTTTCCGTCTATTTTGCTCTGTTTTTCTGTCTATTTTGCTCTGTTTTTCTGTCTATCTTGCAAAGTCTTTCCGTCTATCTTGCTCTGTCTATCTTGCATTGTCTTTCCGTCTATCTTGCACTGTCTTTCCGTTTATCTTGCAATGTCTTTCCGTCTATTTTGCAATGTCTTTCCGCCTAACTTGCTTTGTCTATCTTGCAGTTTATTTCAGTATATCTTGCACTCTCATTTTATCTATCTTGCAATGTCTTTCTGTCTATCTTGCATTGTCTTTCCGTCTATCTTGCACTGTCTTTTCGTCTATCTTGCACTCTCTTTTTGTCTATCTTGCACTGTCTTTCCGTCTATTTTGCTCTGTTTTTCTGTCTATCTTGCAAAGTCTTTCCGTCTATCTTACTCTGTCTATCTTGCATCGTCTTTCCGTCTATCTTGCACTGTCTTTCTGTCTATCTTGCAATGTCTTTCCGTCTATTTTGCAATGTCTTTCCGCCTAACTTGCTTTGTCTATCTTGCAGTTTATTTCAGTATATCTTGCACTGTCATTTTATCTATCTTGCAATGTCTTTCTGTCTATCTTGCATTGTCTTTCCGTCTATCTTGCACTGTCTTTCCGTCTATCTTGCACTGTCGTTCCGATTTTCTTGCTCTGTCTTTCCGTCTATCTTGCTCTGTCTTTTTGTCTATCTTGCACTGTCTTTCCGTCTATCTTGCTCTGTCTATCTTGCATTGTCTTTCCGTCATATCTTGCACTGTCTTTCCATCTTTTTTGCACTGTCTTTCCGTCTATCTTGCAATGTCTTTCCGTCTATCTTGCAATGTCTTTACGCCTAACTTGCTTTGTCTATCTTGCAGTTTATTTCAGTATATCTTGCACTCTCATTTTATCTATCTTGCAATGTCTTTCTGTCTATCTTGCATTGTCTTTCCGTCTATCTTGCACTGTCTTTTTGTCTATCTTGCACTGTCTTTCCGTCTATTTTGCTCTGTTTTTCTGTCTATCTTGCAAAGTCTTTCCGTCTATCTTGCTCTGTCTATCTTGCATTGTCTTTCCGTCTATCTTGCACTGTCTTTCCGTCTATCTTACAATGTCTTTCCGTCTATTTTGCAATGTCTTTCCGCCTAACTTGCTTTGTCTATCTTGCAGTTTATTTCAGTATATCTTGCACTGTCATTTTATCTATCTTGCAATGTCTTTCTGTCTATCTTGCATTGTCTTTCCGTCTATCTTGCAATGTCTTTCCGTCTTTCTTGCTCTGTTTTTCTATCTATCTTATAATGTCTTTCTGTCTATCTTGCAAAGTCTTTCCGTATATCTTGCTCTGTCTATCTTGCAATGTCTTTTCGTCTATCTTGTATTGTCTTTCCGTCTATCTTGCACTGTCTTTCCGTCTATCTTGCACTGTCTTTCCGTCTATCTTGCATTGACTTTCCGTCTATCTTGCACTGTCTTTCCGTCTATCTTGCACTGTCTTTCCGTCTATCTTGCAATGTCTTTCTGCCTATCTTGCTCTGTCAATCTTGCATTGTCTTTCATTATAACTTGCACTGTCATTTTATCTATCTTGCATTGTCTTACCGTCTATCCTGCAATGTCTTTCCGTCTATCTTACACTGTCTTTCCGTCTATCTTGCACTGTCTTTCCGTCTATCTTGCTCTGTCAATCTTGCATTGTCTTTCATTATATCTTGCACTGTCATTTTATCTATCTTGCAATGTCTTTCTGTCTATCTTGCAATATCTTTTTGTCTATCTTGCAATGTCTATTCGTCTGTCTTGCTCTATTTTTCCGTCTATCTTGCTCTGTTTTTCTGTCTATCTTGCAAAGTCTTTCCGTCTATCTTGTTCTGTCTATCTTGCATCGTCTTTCCGTCTATCTTGCACTGTCTTTCTGTCTATCTTGCAATGTCTTTCCGTCTATTTTGCAATGTCTTTCCGCCTAACTTGCTTTGTCTATCTTGCAGTTTAATTCAGTATATCTTGCACTGTCATTTTATCTATCTTGCAATGTCTTTCTGTCTATCTTGCATTGTCTTTCCGTCTATCTTGCACTGTCTTTCCGTCTATCTTGCACTGTCTTTCCGATTTTCTTGCTCTGTCTTTCCGTCTATATTGCTCTATTTTTCCGTCTATCTTGCTTTGTCTATCTTGCATTGACTTTCCGTCTATCTTGCTCTGTCTTTTTGTCTATCTTGCACTGTCTTTCCGTCTATCTTGCTCTGTCTATCTTGCATTGTCTTTCCGTCATATCTTGCACTGTCTTTCCATCTTTCTTGCACTGTCTTTCCGTCTATCTTGCAATGTCTTTCCGTCTATCTTGCAATGTCTTTCCGCCTAACTTGCTTTGTCTATCTTGCAGTTTATTTCAGTATATCTTGCACTGTCATTTTATCTATCTTGCAATGTCTTTCTGTCTATCTTGCATTGTCTTTCCATCATATCTTGCACTGTCTTTCCGTCTTTCTTGCTCTATTTTTCCGTCTATCTTGCACTGTCTTTCCGTCTATCTTGCACTGTCTTTCCGTCTATCTTGCACTGTCTTTCCGATTTTCTTGCACTGTCTTTCCGTCTATATTGCTCTATTTTTCCGTCTATCTTGCTTTGTCTATCTTGCATTGACTTTCCGTCTATCTTGCTCTGTCTTTTTGTCTATCTTGCACTGTCTTTCCGTCTATCTTGCTCTGTCTATCTTGCATCGTCTTTCCGTCATATCTTGCACTGTCTTTCCATCTTTCTTGCACTGTCTTTCCGTCTATCTTGCAATGTCTTTCCGTCTATCTTGCAATGTCTTTACGCCTAACTTGCTTTGTCTATCTTGCTGTTTATTTCAGTATATCTTGCACTCTCATTTTATCTATCTTGCAATGTCTTTCTATCTATCTTGCATTGTCTTTCCGTCTATCTTGCACTGTCTTTTTGTCTATCTTGCACCGTCTTTCCGTCTATTTTGCTCTGTTTTTCTGTCTATTTTGCTCTGTTTTTCTGTCTATCTTGCAAAGTCTTTCCGTCTATCTTGCTCTGTCTATCTTGCATTGTCTTTCCGTCTATCTTGCACTGTCTTTCCGTTTATCTTGCAATGTCTTTCCGTCTATTTTGCAATGTCTTTCCGCCTAACTTGCTTTGTCTATCTTGCAGTTTATTTCAGTATATCTTGCACTCTCATTTTATCTATCTTGCAATGTCTTTCTGTCTATCTTGCATTGTCTTTCCGTCTATCTTGCACTGTCTTTTCGTCTATCTTGCACTCTCTTTTTGTCTATCTTGCACTGTCTTTCCGTCTATTTTGCTCTGTTTTTCTGTCTATCTTGCAAAGTCTTTCCGTCTATCTTACTCTGTCTATCTTGCATCGTCTTTCCGTCTATCTTGCACTGTCTTTCTGTCTATCTTGCAATGTCTTTCCGTCTATTTTGCAATGTCTTTCCGCCTAACTTGCTTTGTCTATCTTGCAGTTTATTTCAGTATATCTTGCACTGTCATTTTATCTATCTTGCAATGTCTTTCTGTCTATCTTGCATTGTCTTTCCGTCTATCTTGCACTGTCTTTCCGTCTATCTTGCACTGTCGTTCCGATTTTCTTGCTCTGTCTTTCCGTCTATCTTGCTCTGTCTTTTTGTCTATCTTGCACTGTCTTTCCGTCTATCTTGCTCTGTCTATCTTGCATTGTCTTTCCGTCATATCTTGCACTGTCTTTCCATCTTTTTTGCACTGTCTTTCCGTCTATCTTGCAATGTCTTTCCGTCTATCTTGCAATGTCTTTACGCCTAACTTGCTTTGTCTATCTTGCAGTTTATTTCAGTATATCTTGCACTCTCATTTTATCTATCTTGCAATGTCTTTCTGTCTATCTTGCATTGTCTTTCCGTCTATCTTGCACTGTCTTTTTGTCTATCTTGCACTGTCTTTCCGTCTATTTTGCTCTGTTTTTCTGTCTATCTTTCAAAGTCTTTCCGTCTATCTTGCTCTGTCTATCTTGCATTGTCTTTCCGTCTATCTTGCACTGTCTTTCCGTCTATCTTACAATGTCTTTCCGTCTATTTTGCAATGTCTTTCCGCCTAACTTGCTTTGTCTATCTTGCAGTTTATTTCAGTATATCTTGCACTGTCATTTTATCTATCTTGCAATGTCTTTCTGTCTATCTTGCATTGTCTTTCCGTCTATCTTGCAATGTCTTTCCGTCTTTCTTGCTCTGTTTTTCTATCTATCTTATAATGTCTTTCTGTCTATCTTGCAAAGTCTTTCCGTATATCTTGCTCTGTCTATCTTGCAATGTCTTTTCGTCTATCTTGTATTGTCTTTCCGTCTATCTTGCACTGTCTTTCCGTCTATCTTGCACTGTCTTTCCGTCTATCTTGCATTGACTTTCCGTCTATCTTGCACTGTCTTTCCGTCTATCTTGCACTGTCTTTCCGTCTATCTTGCAATGTCTTTCTGCCTATCTTGCTCTGTCAATCTTGCATTGTCTTTCATTATAACTTGCACTGTCATTTTATCTATCTTGCATTGTCTTACCGTCTATCCTGCAATGTCTTTCCGTCTATCTTACACTGTCTTTCCGTCTATCTTGCACTGTCTTTCCGTCTATCTTGCTCTGTCAATCTTGCATTGTCTTTCATTATATCTTGCACTGTCATTTTATCTATCTTGCAATGTCTTTCTGTCTATCTTGCAATATCTTTTTGTCTATCTTGCAATGTCTATTCGTCTGTCTTGCTCTATTTTTCCGTCTATCTTGCTCTGTCTATTTTGGGTTTTCTTTCCGTCTATCTTGCACTGTCTTTCCGTCTATCTTGCACTGTCTTTCCGTCTATCTTACACTGTCTTTCCGTCTATCTTGCAAAGTCTTTCCGTCTATCTTGCTCTGTCAATCATGCATTGTCTTTCATTATATCTTGCACTGTCATTTTATCTATCTTGCAATGTCTTTTTGTCTATCTTGCACTGTCTTTCTGTCTATCTTGCAATGTCTATTCGTCTGTCTTGATCTATCTTTGCGCCTATCTTGTTCTATCTATTTTGGATTATCTTTCCGTCTATCTTACAATGTCTTTCTGTCTATCTTGCAAAGTCTTTCCGTCTATCTTGCTCTGTTTTTCTGTATATCTTGCAAAGTCTTTCCGTCTATCTTGCATTGTCTTTCCGTCTATCTTGCACTGTCTTTTCGTCTATCTTGCACTCTCTTTTTGTCTATCTTGCACTGTCTTTCCGTCTATTTTGCTCTGTTTTTCTGTCTATCTTGCAAAGTCTTTCCGTCTATCTTGTTCTGTCTATCTTGCATCGTCTTTCCGTCTATCTTGCACTGTCTTTCTGTCTATCTTGCAATGTCTTTCCGTCTATTTTGCAATGTCTTTCCGCCTAACTTGCTTTGTCTATCTTGCAGTTTATTTCAGTATATCTTGCACTGTCATTTTATCTATCTTGCAATGTCTTTCTGTCTATCTTGCATTGTCTTTCCGTCTATCTTGCACTGTCTTTCCGTCTATCTTGCACTGTCTTTCCGATTTTCTTGCTCTGTCTTTCCGTCTATATTGCTCTATTTTTCCGTCTATCTTGCTTTGTCTATCTTGCATTGACTTTCCGTCTATCTTGCTCTGTCTTTTTGTCTATCTTGCACTGTCTTTCCGTCTATCTTGCTCTGTCTATCTTGCATTGTCTTTCCGTCATATCTTGCACTGTCTTTCCATCTTTCTTGCACTGTCTTTATGTCTATCTTGCAATGTCTTTCCGTCTATCTTGCAATGTCTTTCCGCCTAACTTGCTTTGTCTATCTTGCAGTTTATTTCAGTATATCTTGCACTGTCATTTTATCTATCTTGCAATGTCTTTCTGTCTATCTTGCATTGTCTTTCCATCATATCTTGCACTGTCTTTCCGTCTTTCTTGCTCTATTTTTCCGTCTATCTTGCACTGTCTTTCCGTCTATCTTGCACTGTCTTTCCGTCTATCTTGCACTGTCTTTCCGATTTTCTTGCTCTGTCTTTCCGTCTATATTGCTCTATTTTTCCGTCTATCTTGCTTTGTCTATCTTGCATTGACTTTCCGTCTATCTTGCTCTGTCTTTTTGTCTATCTTGCACTGTCTTTCCGTCTATCTTGCTCTGTCTATCTTGCATTGTCTTTCCGTCATATCTTGCACTGTCTTTCCATCTTTCTTGCACTGTCTTTATGTCTATCTTGCAATGTCTTTCCGTCTATCTTGCAATGTCTTTCCGCCTAACTTGCTTTGTCTATCTTGCAGTTTATTTCAGTATATCTTGCACTGTCATTTTATCTATCTTGCAATGTCTTTCTGTCTATCTTGCATTGTCTTTCCATCATATCTTGCACTGTCTTTCCGTCTTTCTTGCTCTATTTTTTCGTCTATCTTGCACTGTCTTTCCGTCTATCTTGCACTGTCTTTCCGTCTATCTTGCACTGTCTTTCCGATTTTCTTGCACTGTCTTTCCGTCTATATTGCTCTATTTTTCCGTCTATCTTGCTTTGTCTATCTTGCACTGTCTTTCTGTCTATCTTGCAATGTCTATTCGTCTGTCTTGATCTATTTTTCCGCCTATCTAGTTCTGTCTATTTTGGATTGTCTTTCCGTCTATCTTACAATGTCTTTCTGTCTATCTTATAATGTCTTTCTGTCTATCTTGCAAAGTCTTTCCGTCTATCTTGCTCTGTCAATCTTGCATTGTCTTTCATTATATCTTGCACTGTCATTTTATCTATCTTGCAATGTCTATTCGTCTGTCTTGATCTATTTTTCCGCCTATCTTGTTCTGTCTATTTTGGATTGTCTTTCCGTCTATCTTACAATGTCTTTCTGTCTATCTTATAATGTCTTTCTGTCTATCTTGCAAAGTCTTTCCGTATATCTTGCTCTGTCTATCTTGCAATCTCTTTTCGTCTATCTTGTATTGTCTTTCCGTCTATCTTGCACTGTCTTTCCGTCTATCTTGCACTGTCTTTCTGTCTATCTTGCACTTTCTTTCTGACTTTCTTGCACTGTCTTTCTGTCTATCTTGCACTGTCTTTCCGATTTTCTTGCACTGTTTTTCCGTCTATATTGCTCTATTTTTCCGTCTATCTTGCTTTGTCTATCTTGCATTGACTTTCCGTCTATCTTGCACTGTCTTTCCGTCTATCTTGCACTGTCTTTCCGTCTATCTTGCAATGTCTTTCTGCCTATCTTGCTCTGTCAATCTTGCATTGTCTTTCATTATATCTTGCACTGTCATTTTATCTATCTTGCAATGTATTTTTGTCTATCTTGCACTGTCTTTCTGTCTATCTTGCAATGTATATTCGTCTGTCTTGATCTATTTTTCCGCCTATCTTGTTCTGTCTATTTTGGATTGTCTTTCCGTCTATCTTACAATGTCTTTCTGTCTATCTTGCAATGTCTTTCTGTCTATCTTGCAATGTCTATTCGTCTGTCTTGATCTATCTTTGCGCCTATCTTGTTCTATCTATTTTGGATTATCTTTCCGTTTATCTTACAATGTCTTTCTGTCTATCTTGCAAAGTCTTTCCGTCTATCTTGCTCTGTCTATATTGCATTGTCTTTTCGTCTATCTTGTATTGTCTTTCCCGTCTATCTTGCACTGTCTTTCCGCCTAACTTGCTTTGTCTATCTTGCAGTTTATTTCAGTATATCTTGCACTCTCATTTTATCTATCTTGCAATGTCTTTCTGTCTATCTTGCATTGTCTTTCCGTCTATCTTGCACTGTCTTTTCGTCTATCTTGCACTCTCTTTTTGTCTATCTTGCACTGTCTTTCCGTCTATTTTGCTCTGTTTTTCTGTCTATCTTGCAAGTCTTTCCGTCTATCTTGTTCTGTCTATCTTGCATCGTCTTTCCGTCTATCTTGCACTGTCTTTCTGTCTATCTTGCAATGTCTTTCCGTCTATTTTGCAATGTCTTTCCGCCTAACTTGCTTTGTCTATCTTGCAGTTTATTTCAGTATATCTTGTACTGTCATTTTATCTATCTTGCAATGTCTTTCTGTCTATCTTGCATTGTCTTTCCGTCTATCTTGCACTGTCTTTCCGTCTATCTTGCACTGTCTTTCCGTTTTTCTTGCTCTGTCTTTCCGTCTATATTGCTCTATTTTTCCGTATATCTTGCTTTGTCTATCTTGCATTGACTTTCCGTCTATCTTGCTCTGTCTTTTTGTCTATCTTGCACTGTCTTTCCGTCTATCTTGCTCTGTCTATCTTGCATTGTCTTTCCGTCATATCTTGCACTGTCTTTCCATCTTTCTTGCACTGTCTTTCCGTCTATCTTGCAATGTCTTTCCGTCTATCTTGCAATGTCTTTCCGCCTAACTTGCTTTGTCTATCTTGCAGTTTATTTCAGTATATCTTGCACTGTCATTTTATCTATCTTGCAATGTCTTTCTGTCTATCTTGCATTGTCTTTCCATCATATCTTGCACTGTCTTTCCGTCTTTCTTGCTCTATTTTTCCGTCTATCTTGCACTGTCTTTCCGTCTATCTTGCACTGTCTTTCCGTCTATCTTGCACTGTCTTTCCGATTTTCTTGCACTGTCTTTCCGTCTATATTGCTCTATTTTTCCGTCTATCTTGCTTTGTCTATCTTGCATTGACTTTCCGTCTATCTTACTCTGTCTTTCCGTCTATCTTGCTCTGTCTATCTTGCATTGTCTTTCCGTCTATCTTGCACTGTCTTTCCGTTTATCTTGCAATGTCTTTCCGTCTATTTTGCAATGTCTTTCCGCCTAACTTGCTTTGTCTATCTTGCAGTTTATTTCAGTATATCTTGCACTCTCATTTTATCTATCTTGCAATGTCTTTCTGTCTATCTTGCATTGTCTTTCCGTCTATCTTGCACTGTCTTTTCGTCTATCTTGCACTGTCTTTTTGTCTATCTTGCACTGTCTTTCCGTCTATTTTGCTCTGTTTTTCTGTCTATCTTGCAAAGTCTTTCCGTCTATCTTACTCTGTCTATCTTGCATCGTCTTTCCGTCTATCTTGCACTGTCTTTCTGTCTATCTTGCAATGTCTTTCCGTCTATTTTGCAATGTCTTTCCGCCTAACTTGCTTTGTCTATCTTGCAGTTTATTTCAGTATATCTTGCACTGTCATTTTATCTATCTTGCAATGTCTTTCTGTCTATCTTGCATTGTCTTTCCGTCTATCTTGCACTGTCTTTCCGTCTATCTTGCACTGTCGTTCCGATTTTCTTGCTCTGTCTTTCCGTCTATCTTGCTCTGTCTTTTTGTCTATCTTGCACTGTCTTTCCGTCTATCTTGCTCTGTCTATCTTGCATTGTCTTTCCGTCATATCTTGCACTGTCTTTCCATCTTTTTTGCACTGTCTTTCCGTCTATCTTGCAATGTCTTTCCGTCTATCTTGCAATGTCTTTACGCCTAACTTGCTTTGTCTATCTTGCAGTTTATTTCAGTATATCTTGCACTCTCATTTTATCTATCTTGCAATGTCTTTCTGTCTATCTTGCATTGTCTTTCCGTCTATCTTGCACTGTCTTTTTGTCTATCTTGCACTGTCTTTCCGTCTATTTTGCTCTGTTTTTCTGTCTATCTTGCAAAGTCTTTCCGTCTATCTTGCTCTGTCTATCTTGCATTGTCTTTCCGTCTATCTTGCACTGTCTTTCCGTCTATCTTACAATGTCTTTCCGTCTATTTTGCAATGTCTTTCCGCCTAACTTGCTTTGTCTATCTTGCAGTTTATTTCAGTATATCTTGCACTGTCATTTTATCTATCTTGCAATGTCTTTCTGTCTATCTTGCATTGTCTTTCCGTCTATCTTGCAATGTCTTTCCGTTTTTCTTGCTCTGTTTTTCTATCTATCTTATAATGTCTTTCTGTCTATCTTGCAAAGTCTTTCCGTATATCTTGCTCTGTCTATCTTGCAATGTCTTTTCGTCTATCTTGTATTGTCTTTCCGTCTATCTTGCACTGTCTTTCCGTCTATCTTGCTCTGTCAATCTTGCATTGTCTTTCGTTATATCTTGCACTGTCATTTTATCTATCTTGCAATGTCTTTTTGTCTATCTTGCACTGTCTTTCTGTCTATCTTGCAATGTCTATTCGTCTGTCTTGATCTATTTTTCCGCCTATCTAGTTCTGTCTATTTTGGATTGTCTTTCCGTCTATCTTACAATGTCTTTCTTTCTATCTTATAATGTCTTTCTGTCTATCTTGCAAAGTCTTTCCGTATATCTTGCTCTGTCTATCTTGCAATGTCTTTTCGTCTATCTTGTATTGTCTTTCCGTCTATCTTGCACTGTCTTTCCGTCTATCTTGCACTGTCTTTCCGTCTATCTTGCACTGTCTTTCTTACTTTCTTGCACTGTCTTTCTGTCTATCTTGCACTGTCTTTCCGATTTTCTAGCACTGTTTTTTCCGTCTATATTGCTCTATTTTTCCGTCTATCTTGCTTTGTCTATCTTGCATTGACTTTCCGTCTATCTTGCACTGTCTTTCCGTCTATCTTGCACTGTCTTTCCGTCTATCTTGCAATGTCTTTCTGCCTATCTTGCTCTGTCAATCTTGCATTGTCTTTCATTATATCTTGCACTGTCATTTTATCTATCTTTCATTGTCTTTCCGTCTATCCTGCACTGTCTTTCCGTCTATCTTACACTGTCTTTCCGTCTATCTTGCACTGTCTTTCCGTCTATCTTGCTCTGTCAATCTTGCATTGTCTTTCATTATATCTTGCACTGTCATTTTATCTATCTTGCAATGTCTTTCTGTCTATCTTGCAATATCTTTTTGTCTATCTTGCTATGTCTATTCGTCTGTCTTGCTCTATTTTTCCGTCTATCTTGCTCTGTCTATTTTGGGTTGTCTTTCCGTCTATCTTGCACTGTCTTTCTTGCATTGTCTTTCATTATATCTTGCACTGTCATTTTATCTATCTTGCAATGTCTTTCTGTCTATCTTGCAATATCTTTTTGTCTATCTTGCAATGTCTATTCGTCTGTCATGCTCTATTTTTCCGTCTATCTTGCTCTGTCTATTTTGGGTTGTCTTTCCATCTATCTTGCACTGTCTTTCCGTCTATCTTGCACTGTCTTTCCGTCTATCTTACACTGTCTTTCCGTCTATCTTGCAAAGTCTTTCCGTCTATCTTGCTCAGTCAATCTTGCATTGTCTTTCATTATATCTTGCACTGTCATTTTATCTATCTTGCAATGTCTTTCTGTCTATCTTGCAATATCTTTTTGTCTATCTTGCAATGTCTATTCGTCTGTCTTGCTCTATTTTTCCGTCTATCTTGCTCTGTCTATTTTGGGTTGTCTTTCCGTCTATCTTGCACTGTCTTTCCGTCTATCTTGCACTGTCTTTCCGTCTATCTTACACTGTCTTTCCGTCTATCTTGCAAAGTCTTTCCGTCTATCTTGCTCTGTCAATCTTGCATTGTCTTTCATTATATCTTGCACTGTCATTTTATCTATCTTGCAATGTCTTTTTGTCTATCTTGCACTGTCTTTCTGTCTATCTTGCAATGTCTATTCGTCTGTCTTGATCTATTTTTCCGCCTATCTTGTTCTGTCTATTTTGGATTGTTTTTCCGTCTATCTTACAATGTCTTTCTGTCTATCTTGCAATGTCTTTCTGTCTATCTTGCAATGTCTATTCGTCTGTCTTGATCTATCTTTGCGCCTATCTTGTTCTATCTATTTTGGATTATCTTTTCGTCTATATTACAATGTCTTTCTGTCTATCTTGCAAAGTCTTTCCGTCTATCTTGCTCTGTCTTTCCTTCTATCTTACACTGTCTTTCCGTCTATCTTGCACTGTCTTTCTGTGTATCTTGCAAAGTCTTTCCGTCTATCTTGCTCTGTCAATCTTGCATTGTCTTTCAGTTTATCTTGCACTGTCATTTTAACTATCTTGCAATGTCTTTCTGTCTATCTTGCAATGTCTATTCGTCTGTCTTGCTCTATTTTTCTGTCTATCTTGCACTGTCTTTCCGTCTATCTTGCACTGTCTTTCCGTCTATCTTGCACTGTCTTTCCGTCTATCTTGCTCTGTCAATCTTGCATTGTCTTTCATTATATCTTGCACTGTCATTTTATCTATCTTGCAATGTCTTTCTGCCTATCTTGCTCTGTCAATCTTGCATTGTCTTTCATTATATCTTGCACTGTCATTTTATCTATCTTGCTTTGTCTTTCCGTCTATCCTGCACTGTTTTTACCGTCTATCTTACACTGTCTTTCCGTCTATCTTGCACTGTCTTTCCGTCTATCTTGCTATGTCAATCTTGCATTGTCTTTCATTATATCTTGCACTGTCATTTTATCTATCTTGCAATGTCTTTCTGTCTGTCTTGCAATATCTTTTTGTCTATCTTGCAATGTCTATTCGTCTGTCTTGCTCTATTTTTACGTCTATCTTGCTCTGTCTATTTTGGGTTGTCTTTCCGTCTATCTTGCACTGTCTTTCCGTCTATCTTGCACTGTCTTTCCGTCTATCTTACACTGTCTTTCCGTCTATCCTGCAAAGTCTTTCCGTCTATCTTGCTCTGTCAATCTTGCATTGTCTTTCATTATATCTTGCACTGTCATTTTATCTATCTTGCAATGTCTATTCGTCTGTCTTGATCTATTTTTCCGCCTATCTTGTTCTGTCTATTTTGGATTGTCTTTCCGTCTATCTTACAATGTCTTTCTGTCTATCTTATAATGTCTTTCTGTCTATCTTGCAAAGTCTTTCCGTATATCTTGCTCTGTCTATCTTGCAATCTCTTTTCGTCTATCTTGTATTGTCTTTCCGTCTATCTTGCACTGTCTTTCCGTCTATCTTGCACTGTCTTTCCGTCTATCTTGCACTGTCTTTCCGATTTTCTTGCACTGTTTTTCCGTCTATATTGCTCTATTTTTCCGTCTATCTTGCTTTGTCTATCTTGCATTGACTTTCCATCTATCTTGCACTGTCTTTCCGTCTATCTTGCACTGTCTTTCCGTCTAAATTGCAATGTCTTTCTGCCTATCTTGCTCTGTCAATCTTGCATTGTCTTTCATTATATCTTGCACTGTCATTTTATCTATCTTGCAATGTATTTTTGTCTATCTTGCACTGTCTTTCTGTCTATCTTGCAATGTATATTCGTCTGTCTTGATCTATCTTTGCGCCTATCTTGTTCTATCTATTTTGGATTATCTTTCCGTTTATCTTACAATGTCTTTCTGTCTATCTTGCAAAGTCTTTCCGTCTATCTTGCTCTGTCTATATTGCATTGTCTTTTCGTCTATCTTGTATTGTCTTTCCCGTCTATCTTGCACTGTCTTTCCGCCTAACTTGCTTTGTCTATCTTGCAGTTTATTTCAGTATATCTTGCACTCTCATTTTATCTATCTTGCACTGTCTTTCTGTCTATCTTGCACTGTCTTTCCGATTTTCTTGCACTGTTTTTCCGTCTATATTGCTCTATTTTTCTGTCTATCTTGCTTTGTCTATCTTGCATTGACTTTCCGTCTATCTTGCACTGTCTTTCCGTCTATCTTGCACTGTCTTTCCGTCTATCTTGCAAAGTCTTTCCGTCTATCTTGCTCTGTCAATCTTGCATTGTCTTTCATTATATCTTGCACTGTCATTTTATCTATCTTGCATTGTCTTTCCGTCTATCCTGCACTGTCTTTCCGTCTATCTTACACTGTCTTTCCGTCTATCTTGCACTGTCTTTCCGTCTATCTTGCTCTGTCAATCTTGCATTGTCTTTCATTATATCTTGCACTGTCATTTTATCTATCTTGCAATGTCTTTTTGTCTATCTTGCACTGTCTTTCTGTCTATCTTGCAATGTCTATTCGTCTGTCTTGATCTATTTTTCCGCCTATCTAGTTCTGTCTATTTTGGATTGTCTTTCCGTCTATCTTACAATGTCTTTCTGTCTATCTTATAATGTCTTTCTGTCTATCTTGCAAAGTCTTTCCGTCTATCTTGCTCTGTCAATCTTGCATTGTCTTTCATTATATCTTGCACTGTCATTTTATCTATCTTGCAATGTCTATTCGTCTGTCTTGATCTATTTTTCCGCCTATCTTGTTCTGTCTATTTTGGATTGTCTTTCCGTCTATCTTACAATGTCTTTCTGTCTATCTTATAATGTCTTTCTGTCTATCTTGCAAAGTCTTTCCGTATATCTTGCTCTGTCTATCTTGCAATCTCTTTTCGTCTATCTTGTATTGTCTTTCCGTCTATCTTGCACTGTCTTTCCGTCTATCTTGCACTGTCTTTCTGTCTATCTTGCACTGTCTTTCTGACTTTCTTGCACTGTCTTTCTGTCTATCTTGCACTGTCTTTCCGATTTTCTTGCACTGTTTTTCCGTCTATATTGCTCTATTTTTCCGTCTATCTTGCTTTGTCTATCTTGCATTGACTTTCCGTCTATCTTGCACTGTCTTTCCGTCTATCTTGCACTGTCTTTCCCGTCTATCTTGCACTGTCTTTCCGCCTAACTTGCTTTGTCTATCTTGCAGTTTATTTCAATAGATCTTGCACTCTCATTTTATCTATCTTGCAATGTCTTTCTGTCTTACTTGCATTGTCTTTCCGTCTATCTTGCACTGTCTTTTCGTCTATCTTGCACTCTCTTTTTGTCTATCTTGCACTGTCTTTCCGTCTATTTTGCTCTGTTTTTCTGTCTATCTTGCAAAGTCTTTCCGTCTATCTTGTTCTGTCTATCTTGCATCGTCTATCCGTCTATCTTGCACTGTCTTTCTGTCTATCTTGCAATGTCTTTCCGTCTATTTTGCAATGTCTTTCCGCCTAACTTGCTTTGTCTATCTTGCAGTTTATTTCAGTATATCTTGCACTGTCATTTTATCTATCTTGCAATGTCTTTCTGTCTATCTTGCATTGTCTTTCCGTCTATCTTGCACTGTCTTTCCGTCTATCTTGCACTGTCTTTCCGATTTTCTTGCTCTGTCTTTCCGTCTATATTGCTCTATTTTTCCGTCTATCTTGCTTTGTCTATCTTGCATTGACTTTCCGTCTATCTTGCTCTGTCTTTTTGTCTATCTTGCACTGTCTTTCCGTCTATCTTGCTCTGTCTATCTTGCATTGTCTTTCCGTCATATCTTGCACTGTCTTTCCATCTTTCTTGCACTGTCTTTCCGTCTATCTTGCAATGTCTTTCCGTCTATCTTGCAATGTCTTTCCGCCTAACTTGCTTTGTCTATCTTGCAGTTTATTTCAGTATATCTTGCACTGTCATTTTATCTATCTTGCAATGTCTTTCTGTCTATCTTGCATTGTCTTTCCATCATATCTTGCACTGTCTTTCCGTCTTTCTTGCTCTATTTTTCCGTCTATCTTGCACTGTCTTTCCGTCTATCTTGCACTGTCTTTCCGTCTATCTTGCACTGTCTTTCCGATTTTCTTGCACTGTCTTTCCGTCTATATTGCTCTATTTTTCCGTCTATCTTGCTTTGTCTATCTTGCATTGACTTTCCGTCTATCTTGCTCTGTCTTTTTGTCTATCTTGCACTGTCTTTCCGTCTATCTTGCTCTGTCTATCTTGCATCGTCTTTCCGTCATATCTTGCACTGTCTTTCCATCTTTCTTGCACTGTCTTTCCGTCTATCTTGCAATGTCTTTCCGTCTATCTTGCAATGTCTTTACGCCTAACTTGCTTTGTCTATCTTGCTGTTTATTTCAGTATATCTTGCACACTCATTTTATCTATCTTGCAATGTCTTTCTATCTATCTTGCATTGTCTTTCCGTCTATCTTGCACTGTCTTTTTGTCTATCTTGCACCGTCTTTCCGTCTATTTTGCTCTGTTTTTCTGTCTATTTTGCTCTGTTTTTCTGTCTATCTTGCAAAGTCTTTCCGTCTATCTTGCTCTGTCTATCTTGCATTGTCTTTCCGTCTATCTTGCACTGTCTTTCCGTTTATCTTGCAATGTCTTTCCGTCTATTTTGCAATGTCTTTCCGCCTAACTTGCTTTGTCTATCTTGCAGTTTATTTCAGTATATCTTGCACTCTCATTTTATCTATCTTGCAATGTCTTTCTGTCTATCTTGCATTGTCTTTCCGTCTATCTTGCACTGTCTTTTCGTCTATCTTGCACTCTCTTTTTGTCTATCTTGCACTGTCTTTCCGTCTATTTTGCTCTGTTTTTCTGTCTATCTTGCAAAGTCTTTCCGTCTATCTTACTCTGTCTATCTTGCATCGTCTTTCCGTCTATCTTGCACTGTCTTTCTGTCTATCTTGCAATGTCTTTCCGTCTATTTTGCAATGTCTTTCCGCCTAACTTGCTTTGTCTATCTTGCAGTTTATTTCAGTATATCTTGCACTGTCATTTTATCTATCTTGCAATGTCTTTCTGTCTATCTTGCATTGTCTTTCCGTCTATCTTGCACTGTCTTTCCGTCTATCTTGCACTGTCGTTCCGATTTTCTTGCTCTGTCTTTCCGTCTATCTTGCTCTGTCTTTTTGTCTATCTTGCACTGTCTTTCCGTCTATCTTGCTCTGTCTATCTTGCATTGTCTTTCCGTCATATCTTGCACTGTCTTTCCATCTTTTTTGCACTGTCTTTCCGTCTATCTTGCAATGTCTTTCCGTCTATCTTGCAATGTCTTTACGCCTAACTTGCTTTGTCTATCTTGCAGTTTATTTCAGTATATCTTGCACTCTCATTTTATCTATCTTGCAATGTCTTTCTGTCTATCTTGCATTGTCTTTCCGTCTATCTTGCACTGTCTTTTTGTCTATCTTGCACTGTCTTTCCGTCTATTTTGCTCTGTTTTTCTGTCTATCTTGCAAAGTCTTTCCGTCTATCTTGCTCTGTCTATCTTGCATTGTCTTTCCGTCTATCTTGCACTGTCTTTCCGTCTATCTTACAATGTCTTTCCGTCTATTTTGCAATGTCTTTCCGCCTAACTTGCTTTGTCTATCTTGCAGTTTATTTCAGTATATCTTGCACTGTCATTTTATCTATCTTGCAATGTCTTTCTGTCTATCTTGCATTGTCTTTCCGTCTATCTTGCAATGTCTATCCGTCTTTCTTGCTCTGTTTTTCTATCTATCTTATAATGTCTTTCTGTCTATCTTGCAAAGTCTTTCCGTATATCTTGCTCTGTCTATCTTGCATTGTCTTTCCGTCATATCTTGCACTGTCTTTCCATCTTTTTTGCACTGTCTTTCCGTCTATCTTGCAATGTCTTTCCGTCTATCTTGCAATGTCTTTACGCCTAACTTGCTTTGTCTATCTTGCAGTTTATTTCAGTATATCTTGCACTCTCATTTTATCTATCTTGCAATGTCTTTCTGTCTATCTTGCATTGTCTTTCCGTCTATCTTGCACTGTCTTTTTGTCTATCTTGCACTGTCTTTCCGTCTATTTTGCTCTGTTTTTCTGTCTATCTTGCAAAGTCTTTCCGTCTATCTTGCTCTGTCTATCTTGCATTGTCTTTCCGTCTATCTTGCACTGTCTTTCCGTCTATCTTACAATGTCTTTCCGTCTATTTTGCAATGTCTTTCCGCCTAACTTGCTTTGTCTATCTTGCAGTTTATTTCAGTATATCTTGCACTGTCATTTTATCTATCTTGCAATGTCTTTCTGTCTATCTTGCATTGTCTTTCCGTCTATCTTGCAATGTCTATCCGTCTTTCTTGCTCTGTTTTTCTATCTATCTTATAATGTCTTTCTGTCTATCTTGCAAAGTCTTTCCGTATATCTTGCTCTGTCTATCTTGCAATGTCTTTTCGTCTATCTTGTATTGTCTTTCCGTCTATCTTGCACTGTCTTTCCGTCTATCTTGCACTGTCTTTCCGTCTATCTTGCAATGTCTTTCTGCCTATCTTGCTCTGTCAATCTTGCATTGTCTTTCATTATAACTTGCACTGTCATTTTATCTATCTTGCATTGTCTTACCGTCTATCCTGCAATGTCTTTCCGTCTATCTTACACTGTCTTTCCGTCTATCTTGCACTGTCTTTCCGTCTATCTTGCTCTGTCAATCTTGCATTGTCTTTCATTATATCTTGCACTGTCATTTTATCTATCTTGCAATGTCTTTCTGTCTATCTTGCAATATCTTTTTGTCTATCTTGCAATGTCTATTCGTCTGTCTTGCTCTATTTTTCCGTCTATCTTGCTCTGTCTATTTTGGGTTTTCTTTCCGTCTATCTTGCACTGTCTTTCCGTCTATCTTGCACTGTCTTTCCGTCTATCTTACACTGTCTTTCCGTCTATCTTGCAAAGTCTTTCCGTCTATCTTGCTCTGTCAATCATGCATTGTCTTTCATTATATCTTGCACTGTCATTTTATCTATCTTGCAATGTCTTTTTGTCTATCTTGCACTGTCTTTCTGTCTATCTTGCAATGTCTATTCGTCTGTCTTGATCTATCTTTGCGCCTATCTTGTTCTATCTATTTTGGATTATCTTTCCGTCTATCTTACAATGTCTTTCTGTCTATCTTGCAAAGTCTTTCCGTCTATCTTGCTCTGTCTATATTGCATTGTCTTTTCGTCTATCTTGTATTGTCTTTCCCGTCTATCTTGCACTGTCTTTCCGTCTATCTTGCACTGTCTTTCCGTCTATCTTGCAAAGTCTTTCCGTCTATCTTGCATTGTCTTTCCGTCTATCTTGCACTGTCTTTTCGTCTATCTTGCACTCTCTTTTTGTCTATCTTGCACTGTCTTTCCGTCTATTTTGCTCTGTTTTTCTGTCTATCTTGCAAAGTCTTTCCGTCTATCTTGTTCTGTCTATCTTGCATCGTCTTTCCGTCTATCTTGCACTGTCTTTCTGTCTATCTTGCAATGTCTTTCCGTCTATTTTGCAATGTCTTTCCGCCTAACTTGCTTTGTCTATCTTGCAGTTTATTTCAGTATATCTTGCACTGTCATTTTATCTATCTTGCAATGTCTTTCTGTCTATCTTGCATTGTCTTTCCGTCTATCTTGCACTGTCTTTCCGTCTATCTTGCACTGTCTTTCCGATTTTCTTGCTCTGTCTTTCCGTCTATATTGTTCTATTTTTCCGTCTATCTTGCTTTGTCTATCTTGCATTGACTTTCCGTCTATCTTGCTCTGTCTTTTTGTCTATCTTGCACTGTCTTTCCGTCTATCTTGCTCTGTCTATCTTGCATTGTCTTTCCGTCATATCTTGCACTGTCTTTCCATCTTTCTTGCACTGTCTTTATGTCTATCTTGCAATGTCTTTCCGTCTATCTTGCAATGTCTTTCCGCCTAACTTGCTTTGTCTATCTTGCAGTTTATTTCAGTATATCTTGCACTGTCATTTTATCTATCTTGCAATGTCTTTCTGTCTATCTTGCATTGTCTTTCCATCATATCTTGCACTGTCTTTCCGTCTTTCTTGCTCTATTTTTCCGTCTATCTTGCACTGTCTTTCCGTCTATCTTGCACTGTCTTTCCGTCTATCTTGCACTGTCTTTCCGATTTTCTTGCACTGTCTTTCCGTCTATATTGCTCTATTTTTCCGTCTATCTTGCTTTGTCTATCTTGCATTGACTTTCCGTCTATCTTGCTCTGTCTTTTTGTCTATCTTGCACTGTCTTTCCGTCTATCTTGCTCTGTCTATCTTGCATCGTCTTTCCGTCATATCTTGCACTGTCTTTCCATCTTTCTTGCACTGTCTTTTCGTCTATCTTGCAATGTCTTTCCGTCTATCTTGCAATGTCTTTACGCCTAACTTGCTTTGTCTATCTTGCTGTTTATTTCAGTATATCTTGCACTCTCATTTTATCTATCTTGCAATGTCTTTCTATCTATCTTGCATTGTCTTTCCGTCTATCTTGCACTGTCTTTTTGTCTATCTTGCACCGTCTTTCCGTCTATTTTGCTCTGTTTTTTCTGTCTATTTTGCTCTGTTTTTCTGTCTATCTTGCAAAGTCTTTCCGTCTATCTTGCTCTGTCTATCTTGCATTGTCTTTCCGTCTATCTTGCACTGTCTTTCCGTTTATCTTGCAATGTCTTTCCGTCTATTTTGCAATGTCTTTCCGCCTAACTTGCTTTGTCTATCTTGCAGTTTATTTCAGTATATCTTGCACTCTCATTTTATCTATCTTGCAATGTCTTTCTGTCTATCTTGCATTGTCTTTCCGTCTATCTTGCACTCTCTTTTTGTCTATCTTGCACTGTCTTTCCGTCTATTTTGCTCTGTTTTTCTGTCTATCTTGCAAAGTCTTTCCGTCTATCTTACTCTGTCTATCTTGCATCGTCTTTCCGTCTATCTTGCACTGTCTTTCTATCTATCTTGCAATGTCTTTCCGTCTATTTTGCAATGTCTTTCCGCCTAACTTGCTTTGTCTATCTTGCAGTTTATTTCAGTATATCTTGCACTGTCATTTTATCTATCTTGCAATGTCTTTCTGTCTATCTTGCATTGTCTTTCCGTCTATCTTGCACTGTCTTTCCGTCTATCTTGCACTGTCGTTCCGATTTTCTTGCTCTGTCTTTCCGTCTATCTTGCTCTGTCTTTTTGTCTATCTTGCACTGTCTTTCCGTCTATCTTGCTCTGTCTATCTTGCATTGTCTTTCCGTCATATCTTGCACTGTCTTTCCATCTTTTTTGCACTGTCTTTCCGTCTATCTTGCAATGTCTTTCCGTCTATCTTGCAATGTCTTTACGCCTAACTTGCTTTGTCTATCTTGCAGTTTATTTCAGTATATCTTGCACTCTCATTTTATCTATCTTGCAATGTCTTTCTGTCTATCTTGCATTGTCTTTCCGTCTATCTTGCACTGTCTTTTTGTCTATCTTGCACTGTCTTTCCGTCTATTTTGCTCTGTTTTTCTGTCTATCTTGCAAAGTCTTTCCGTCTATCTTGCTCTGTCTATCTTGCATTGTCTTTCCGTCTATCTTGCACTGTCTTTCCGTCTATCTTACAATGTCTTTCCGTCTATTTTGCAATGTCTTTCCGTCTAACTTGCTTTGTCTATCTTGCAGTTTATTTCAGTATATCTTGCACTGTCATTTTATCTATCTTGCAATGTCTTTCTGTCTATCTTGCATTGTCTTTCCGTCTATCTTGCAATGTCTTTCCGTCTTTCTTGCTCTGTTTTTTCTATCTATCTTATAATGTCTTTCTGTCTATCTTGCAAAGTCTGTCCGTATATCTTGCTCTGTCTATCTTGCAATGTCTTTTCGTCTATCTTGTATTGTCTTTCCGTCTATCTTGCACTGTCTTTCCGTCTATCTTGCACTGTCTTTCCGTCTATCTTGCATTGACTTTCCGTCTATCTTGCACTGTCTTTCCGTCTATCTTGCACTGTCTTTCCGTCTATCTTTGCAATGTCTTTCTGCCTATCTTGCTCTGTCAATCTTGCATTGTCTTTCATTATAACTTGCACTGTCATTTTATCTATCTTGCATTGTCTTACCGTCTATCCTGCAATGTCTTTCCGTCTATCTTACACTGTCTTTCCGTCTATCTTGCACTGTCTTTCCGTCTATCTTGCTCTGTCAATCATGCATTGTCTTTCATTATATCTTGCACTGTCATTTTATCTATCTTGCAATGTCTTTTTGTCTATCTTGCACTGTCTTTCTGTCTATCTTGCAATGTCTATTCGTCTGTCTTGATCTATCTTTGCGCCTATCTTGTTCTATCTATTTTGGATTATCTTTCCGTCTATCTTACAATGTCTTTCTGTCTATCTTGCAAAGTCTTTCCGTCTATCTTGCTCTGTCTATATTGCATTGTCTTTTCGTCTATCTTGTATTGTCTTTCCCGTCTATCTTGCACTGTCTTTCAGTCTATCTTGCACTGTCTTTCCATCTATCTTGCAAAGTCTTTCCGTCTATCTTGCTCTGTCAATCTTGCATTGTCTTTCATTATATCTTGCACTGTCATTTTATCTATCTTGCATTGTCTTTCCGTCTATCCTGCACTGTCTTTCCGTCTATCTTACACTGTCTTTCCGTCTATCTTGCACTGTCTTTCCGTCTATCTTGCTCTGTCAATCTTGCATTGTCTTTCATTATATCTTGCACTGTCATTTTATCTATCTTGCAATGTCTTTTTGTCTATCTTGCACTGTCTTTCTGTCTATCTTGCAATGTCTATTCGTCTGTCTTGATCTATTTTTCCGCCTATCTTGTTCTGTTTATTTTGGATTGTCTTTCCGTCTATCTTACAATGTCTTTCTGTCTATCTTATAATGTCTTTCTGTCTATCTTGCAAAGTCTTTCCGTATATCTTGCTCTGTCTGTCTTGCAATGTCTTTTCGTCTATCTTGCATTGTCTTTCCGTCTATCTTGCACTGTCTTTCCGTCTATCTTGCACTGTCTTTCCGTCTATCTTGCACTGTCTTTCTGACTTTCTTGCACTGTCTTTCTGTCTATCTTGCACTGTCTTTCCGATTTTCTAGCACTGTTTTTTCCGTCTATATTGCTCTATTTTTCCGTCTATCTTGCTTTGTCTATCTTGCATTGACTTTCCGTCTATCTTGCACTGTGTGAAGATACCGGGTTTATCTGGCCCAGTGCTACCCAGTACCTTCTAGGATTCGTATGGTCACTCAGGCAAAATACAGTTATAAACATACAACAGTATATTTATTGTCATACAAATCACACTACAATATTATGTACACACAGTAAATAAATGCCAGGCTGATTTACCACATCATCTGTCCCTTACCCCAAAAAACTTAAGGAGATATAGTCACCTGCTGTCCAGACTTCATGACCCATGGATCCCTCTCAGCTGCATATATAGACTTGAGTTAGAAAACGACAATTCAAAACTCCATCTTGCACCTTCCTGAATGAAATCCAAGCATGAACACCCTCCCCCCCTGGAGTTGTATCCTTATATATCACAGGTCTAATTTCCACAGTCTTTCCCCTCCCTGGACAAACCCCTGCATCTATTCTACTTCCCCATTGGCCAGTGCAGGACTAGGGGTTTGGCAGGGCAGTGGAGATGAGATGTCCTTTCACAGAAGCCCCCTGCTGGGATGCAGATAGAACGTCTGGACTAGTCCTAAGGAGAACAATTGATGCTTAATTGGCTTCCCCTACTTCCAAGGATAAGGTAGCAGTGAGCCCCTCCTAAAATTAACCCCTTACACTACTTTGTGATGTCACAGGGTCCCCAGCTGTTCCATGCTTCCTGTAGAGGAAGGAGGGGGAGAATGAATGCAGCTCAAGCCCTCTCACCCTGTATCCTAGACACCACCTGATCTTTACCCATAACCCTCCTGGCTTCAGTTTAAGGACAATGAATAACATTACTTCAAGTCATCAATATATAATACAAAGAATATACATATTTAAATTGAATTACAATGTCCCCTTAACCACATGTAATTGGACAATGCAGTTGTAGTCTGATGAGCTGGGGAAACAAAAGAAGGGCTATACAAAGTATTTGCTATAATTCACATATCACACTCGTTTTGTCACATTCCTCCCCTACTTTTTTAGCCCTTGTTTCCCAGTGGCTCCCTAGCCCCAAGTAATCATTTCTTCCAAGTCCAAAGTTTCTGGCCTGCTGTGGTTTCTCCTGGGTCTGATGGCAAGGTAGACAGCAGTACACCAGTTCCTCAATCTCCCACCAGGGTCCCATGGCTGCAGGCATATCTTCCCACTCAGCTGGAGTGGGGGTTTATGCTGCCCTGTGTCATAAGATGAGACAACAATAAAAACTGGGCCACTCCTGTGCACACATCCATGGTAGGAGAGTTGTAGTCCAACATCCCTTGTGTGCCTTATCCACCCTTAATTGCACAACTGCAAATAGTCCATTGGCCTGTCCTCTGTTTCTGGAGACCCTGCTCCCCTCTCCCCACATATTCAAGTGAAAAACTGCCAAGTGGCAGGCAAACTTTCTGGCTCCTTGTCTGTTTGTTTCTGGCAAAGATCCAATCCCCCCTCCCCCAAACACTCAAGGGACAACTGCCCAGTGGCAGCAAGCGTGGGGGGCTCCATTAATTCTTTGCTTATGGGGAATCCTCTGTCCCCCTCCCAAACCACATGTGGGTGCCCTGTAAGTATGTTTGTGTGCATCTCCCCTCCCCTGCTACCACATCCAACTGTTGCACTACTTCCCTCGCCTCTGGCGCATCGGGGTAGTGTGAATCCTCATTGGACACAGACTTGTCCTCCTGGCAGCAAAGCAAAGTGGATGGTCCAGTGCAGGCCTCTGGTATTGGGTCCTGGATTCCCAGATTTGGAGCTGGAGTGCGATGCATCAAAGCTGGTGGGCTGGTGAATCTTGCTGTACTGGTGCCCTCTCAGACACACCACTCAGTCACACATCTCCTCATCTGCCAATTCTGCATAGGGGAAGGCATAAGTGTAATTTTCCCAGGGCCCCATGGTAGTGGCCTCTGACATGACAATTCTTTATCCTCTCCCATTAATTCTGTCCTACAGTCTGTAAACATGATTTCTGCTGAGATCATATGTGCGCCAGTTTATGATTCTCTTCTGTCACAATTGGGTAAAGCTGTACATCACTTGCCCCGGAGAGCACACATGCGGTATCCTGCGTTACTTCATTAAACAAATTCTTTTCAGGCACAACAGGGATGGATAACTGGTCTTTTCTGTAATTCTGTTCTACCTCAGACACAGTCTCAGGTTCCAATAACACTGGCAAATTATCAGAAGATGCTACTACATGGTACTTACTTGTAGCTCTTTTCCATCCAAGTCACCAAATGGGAGAATTTCTCCTAATCCTTTCTGAGTAGTCAGAGGTACAACATCCTCACCAAGCAGTTCTTCTCCAGTCTCCCCCAAGATAGTAGCTTGGGCAACTGTATTTAATCACTGGGATGGACCTCCCCCTGATTAACAGACTGAGCAGCCATCTTTTTAGAGTGTGATAAAAGATATTCCAATTGGCATTTTTCAGTATTCACTCGATAACACTGATCCTGCCACATTTCAGTGTCCGTAAATCCTTGCCGCCATACCTCATCCTCTGCTTCTTCAAAACTCTGTTGCAGACATTGCATTTGTTCCCAGAGAGGTATGTGGGGACCTAAAGTGAGCATCCATTTTCTATAAACACTAAAGGCATTGATGGGATTCTCCTGATCTTTTAACAAACGTTTTCAGGATATCCATGTGTGTGCTGTACAGGTAAGGTACACCCCGATCTGGCATTCCACTATCAGCTCCTCCATACTCATTGTCTCTAGTGGATCTGTAGAATCTGCTAATGGGACAGATTCTATTAATACATTTGCAGGGGATTCATCAGGCATGTCCCTGTGCTGTAATAGTCCATTTACGTCTTGTTTGTACTGCTGATTATTGTTGTATCTGGATTCTCCCTTGGCCAGATTCTGCATAGTACCAAATAACTTCATGTGTAAAATCATCCCATGCTGGTTCATCCTGAAAATTACAGGCACTTGCCTCCTCTTTCAACATTAGGAACACATCCAACAGGTTCTGCCAATTTCTCCTGTAGACTGGCTCCTTCCCACATAATAATCTTTGGGCACTCCTCATCCCAATAATCCAAATGTGCTGCATTGTGGTGGGGTGGTGCAACACATCCATATCCCCATCCTGCAGACACTCCCACAGTCCTTCATCCCAGTACACCTTTCTCCTGGTTGTACTGGACTGCTTCATCCCTTCCTTTGGGAACTTTTTTCAACACTGGGCTGTGATCTGCTCTCTTGTTCCTAGAGCTCACACCCATTTTAATTCCAGGGATCACCTCACTGTGATTTCCTCTCTTTGAGACACGGTTCCATCTTCCGCTCTCCTCTGGCGGGGTGCGCTTCCCTTATCAAATCGGCACTTAGGCGGCATCTTCCCTCGCCTAAGCCCACAGCGCTTTTCGTGACACTTTCTACCTTAAAGCCTTTAGGAGTAAGTTCAGGATAATGTGGTAACTGGTTTCTAGTGCTAACTGCTTTGCAGAGCCCTGGAATGTATCACGATACAGTTCCCCTGCAGCTCTACCCAGAGAAGACCTGGGACTGAGTGACCCCACTGCTTGCCACCAAAATGTGAAGATACCGGGTTTATCTGGCCCAGTGCTACCCAGTACCTTCTAGGATTCGTATGGTCACTCAGGCAAAATACAGTTATAAAACATACAACAGTATATTTATTGTCATACAAATCACACTACAATATTATGTACACACAGTAAATAAATGCCAGGCTGATTTACCACATCATCTGTCCCTTACCCCAATAACTTAAGGAGATATAGTCACCTGCTGTCCAGGACTTCATGACCCATGGATCCCTCTCAGCTGCATATATAGACTTGAGTTAGAAAACGACAATTCAAAACTCCATCTTGCACCTTCCTGAATGAAATCCAAGCATGAACACCCTCCCCCCCTGGAGTTGTTCCTTATATATCACAGGTCTAATTTCACAGTCTTTCCCCTCCTGGACAAACCCCTGCATCTATTCTACTTCCCCATTGGCCAGTGCAGGACTAGGGGTTTGGACAGGGCAGTGGAGATGAGATGTCCTTTCACAGAAGCCCCCTGCTGGGGATGCAGACAGAACGTCTGGACTAGTCCTAAGGAGAACAATTGATGCTTAATTGGCTTCCCCTACTTCCAAGGATAAGGTAGCAGTGAGCCCCTCCTAAAATTAACCCCTTACACTACTTTGTGATGTCACAGGGTCCCCAGCTGTTCGCATGCTTCCTGTAGAGGAAGGAGGGGGGAGAATGAATGCAGCTCAAGCCCTCTCACCTGTATCCTAGACACCACCTGAGTCTTTACCCATAACCCTCCTGGCTTCAGTTTAAGGACAATGAATAACATTACTTCAAGTCATCAAATATATAATACAAAATATACATATTTAAATTGAATTACAATGTCCCCTTAACCACATGTAATTGGACAATGCAGTTGTAGTCTGATGAGCTGGGGAAACAAAAGAAGGGCTATACAAAGTATTTGCTATAATTCACATATCACCCTCGTTTTGTCACACACTGTCTTTCGTCTATCTTGCACTGTCTTTCCGTCTATCTTGCAATGTCTTTCTGCCTATCTTGCTCTGTCAATCTTGCATTGTCTTTCATTATATCTTGCACTGTCATTTTATCTATCTTGCATTGTCTTTCCGTCTATCCTGCACTGTCTTCTTCCGTCTATCTTACACTGTCTTTTCCGTCTATCTTGCACTGTCTTTCCGTCTATCTTGCTATGTCAATCTTGCATTGTCTTTCATTATATCTTGCACTGTCATTTTATCTATCTTGCAATGTCTTTCTGTCTATCTTGCAATATCTTTTTGTCTATCTTGCAATGTCTATTCGTCTGTCTTGCTCTATTTTTCCGTCTATCTTGCTCTGTCTATTTTGGGTTGTCTTTCCGTCTATCTTGCACTGTCTTTCCGTCTATCTTGCACTGTCTTTCCGTCTATCTTACACTGTCTTTCCGTCTATCTTGCAAAGTCTTTCCGTCTATCTTGCTCTGTCAATCTTGCATTGTCTTTCATTATATCTTGCACTGTCATTTTATCTATCTTGCAATGTCTTTCTGTCTATCTTGCAATATCTTTTTGTCTATCTTGCAATGTCTATTCGTCTATCTTGCTCTATTTTTCCGTCTATCTTGCTCTGTCTATTTTGGGTTGTCTTTCCGTCTATCTTGCACTGTCTTTCCGTCTATCTTGCACTGTCTTTCGTCTATCTTACACTGGCTTTCCGTCTATCTTGCAAAGTCTTTCCGTCTATCTTGCTCTGTCAATCTTGCATTGTCTTTCATTATATCTTGCACTGTCATTTTATCTATCTTGCAATGTCTTTTTGTCTATCTTGCACTGTCTTTCTGTCTATCTTGCAATGTCTATTCGTCTGTCTTGATCTATTTTTCCGCCTATCTTGTTCTGTCTATTTTGGATTGTTTTTCCGTCTATCTTACAATGTCTTTCTGTCTATCTTGCAATGTCTTTCTGTCTATCTTGCAATGTCTATTAGTCTGTCTTGATCTATCTTTGCGCCTATCTTGTTCTATCTATTTTGGATTATCTTTCCGTCTATCTTACAATGTCTTTCTGTCTATCTTGCAAAGTCTTTCCGTCTATCTTGCTGTCTATATTGCATTGTCTTTTCGTCTATCTTGTATTGTCTTTCCCGTCTATCTTGCACTGTCTTTCCGTCTATCTTGCACTGTCTTTCCTTCTATCTTACACTGTCTTTCCGTCTATCTTGCACTGTCTTTCTGTGTATCTTGCAAAGTCTTTCCGTCTATCTTGCTCTGTCAATCTTGCATTGTCTTTCAGTTTATCTTGCACTGTCATTTTAACTATCTTGCAATGTCTTTCTGTCTATCTTGCAATGTCTATTCGTCTGTCTTGCTCTATTTTTCCGTCTATCTTGCACTGTCTTTCCGTCTTACTTGCACTGTCTTTCCGTCTATCTTGCACTGTCTTTCCGTCTATCTTGCTCTGTCAATCTTGCATTGTCTTTCATTATATCTTGCACTGTCATTTTATCTATCTTGCAATGTCTTTCTGCCTATCTTGCTCTGTCAATCTTGCATTGTCTTTCATTATATCTTGCACTGTCATTTTATCTATCTTGCATTGTCTTTCCGTCTATCCTGCACTGTTTTTACCGTCTATCTTACACTGTCTTTCCGTCTATCTTGCACTGTCTTTCCGTCTATCTTGCTATGTCAATCTTGCATTGTCTTTCATTATATCTTGCACTGTCATTTTATCTATCTTGCAATGTCTTTCTGTCTGTCTTGCAATATCTTTTTGTCTATCTTGCAATGTCTATTCGTCTGTCTTGCTCTATTTTTCCGTCTATCTTGCTCTGTCTATTTTGGGTTGTCTTTCCGTCTATCTTGCACTGTCTTTCCGTCTATCTTGCACTGTCTTTCCGTCTATCTTACACTGTCTTTCCGTCTATCCTGCAAAGTCTTTCCGTCTATCTTGCTCTGTCAATCTTGCATTGTCTTTCATTATATCTTGCACTGTAATTTTATCTATCTTGCAATGTCTATTCGTCTGTCTTGATCTATTTTTCCGCCTATCTTGTTCTGTCTATTTTGGATTGTCTTTCCGTCTATCTTACAATGTCTTTCTGTCTATCTTATAATGTCTTTCTGTCTATCTTGCAAAGTCTTTCCGTATATCTTGCTCTGTCTATCTTGCAATCTCTTTTCGTCTATCTTGTATTGTCTTTCCGTCTGTGAAGATACCGGGTTTATCTGGCCCAGTGCTACCCAGTACCTTCTAGGATTCGTATGGTCACTCAGGCAAAATGCAGTTATAAAAATACAACAGTATATTTATTGTTATACAAACAACACTAGAATATTATATACACACAGTAAATAAATGCCAGTCAGATTTACCACATCATCTGTCCCTTACCCCAATAACTTAAGGAGATATAGTCCCCTGCTGTCCAGACTTCATGACCCATGGATCCCTCTCAGCTGCATATATAGACTTGAGTTAGAAAACGACAATTCAAAACTCCATTTTGCACCTTCCTGAATGAAATCCAAGCATGAACACCCCTCCCCCCTGGAGTTGTTCCTTATATATCACAGGTCTAATTTCCACAGTCTTTCCCCTCCCTGGGCAAACCCCTGCGTCTATTCTACTTAACCATTGGTCAGTGCTGGACTAAAGGGGGGGGGGTTGGACAGGGGAGTGAAGATGAGCTGTCCTTTCAGAGAACCTCCCCTGTTAGATGGCCTGTCTGGACTAGCCTGGTGAGAACAATGGACACTAATTAGTTTTCCTACTCAGGCACATGGCAACCTGATCCCTACCCATAATCCCCCTGGCTTTACTTTAAATACAATGAATAGCAACCTTACTTCAAGTTATCAATATACAATAAACAATATACATATGTACACTGAACTACAATGTCCCCTTAGCCACATGTTATTGGACAATGCAGTTATAGTCTGGTGAGCTGGGGAAACAAAAGAAGGCTATAAAAAGTATTTGCTATAATTCACATATCACACTCGTTTTGTCACATTCCTCCCCTACTTTTTTTAGCCCTTGTTTCCCAGTGGCTCCCTAGCCCCAAGTAATCATTTCTTACAAGTCCAAAGTTTCTGGCCTGCTGTGGTTTCTCCTGGGTCTGATGGTAAGGTAGATAGCAGTACACAGTTCCTCTTTCTCCCACCAGGGTCCCATGGCTGCAGGCATATCTTCCCACCCAGCTGGAGTGGGGGTTTATGCTGTCCTGTGTCATAAGATGAGTCAACAATAAAACTGGGCCACTCCGGTGCACACATCCATGGTAGGAGAGTTGTAGTCCACCATCCCTTGGGTGCCTTGTCCACCCTTAATTGCCCAACTGAAAATAGTCCCTTGGCCTGTCCTTTGTTTCTGGAGGCCATGCTCCCCTCCCCCACATATCCGAGGGAAAACTGCCAAGTGGCAGGAAAACTTTCTGGCACCTTGTCCGTTTGTTTCTGGCAAAGATCCAATCCCCCCTCCCCCAAACACTCAAGAGACAACTGCCCAGTGGCAGGCAAGCGTGGGGGCTCCATTAATTCTTTGCTTATGGGGAATCCTCTGTCCCCCTCCCAAACCACATGTGGGTGCCCCTGTAAGTATGTTGGTGTGCATCTCCCCTCCCCTGCTACCACATCCAACTGTTGCACTACTTCCCTCGCCTCTGGCGCATCGGGGTAGTGTGAATCCTCATTGGACACAGACTTGTCCTCCTGGCAGCAAAACAAAGTGGATGGTCCAGTGCAGGCCTCTGGTATTGGGTCCTGGATTCCCAGATTTGGAGCTGGAGTGCGATGCATCAAAGCTGGTGGGGCTGGTGAATCTTGCTGTACTGGTGCCCTCTCAGACACCCACTCAGTCAACATCTCCTCATCTGCCAATTCTGCATAGGGGAAGGCATAAGTGTAATTTTCCCAGGGCCCCATGGTAGTGGCCTCTGACATGACAATTCCTTTATCCTCTCCCATTAATTCTGTCCTACAGTCTGTAAACATGATTTCTGCTGAGATCATATGTTGCGCAAGTTTATGATTCTCTTCTGTCACAATTGGGTAAAGCTGTACATCACTTGCCCCGGAGAGCACACATGCGGTATCCTGCGTTACTTCCTTAAACAAATTCTTTTCAGGCACAACAGGGATGGATAACTGGTCTTTTCTGTAATTCTGTTCTAACTCAGACACAGTCTCAGGTTCCAATAACACTGGCAAATTATCAGAAGATGCTACTACATGGTACTTACTTGGTAGCTCTTTTCGATCCAAGTCACCAAATGGGAGAATTTCTCCTAATCCTTTCTGAGTAGTCGGAGGTACAACATCCTCACCAAGCAGTTCTTCTCCAGTCTCCCCCAAGATAGTAGCTTGGGCAACTGTATTTAATCCACTGGGATGGACCTCCCCCTGATTAACAGACTGAGCAGCCATCTTTTTAGAGTGTGACAAAAGATATTCCAATTGGCATTTTTCAGTATTCACTCGATAACACTGATCCTGCCACATTTCAGTGTCTGTAAATCCTTGCCGCCATACCTCATCCTCTGCTTCTTCAAAACTCTGTTGCAGACATTGCATTTGTTCCCAGAGAGGTATGTGGGGACCTAAAGTGAGCATCCATTTTCTATAAACACTAAAGGCATTGATGGGATTCTCCTGATCTTTTAACAAACGTTTCAGGATATACATGTGCGTGCAGTACAGGTAAGGTACACCCCGGATCTGGCATTCCACTATCAGCTCCTCCATACTCATTGTCTCTAGTGGATCTGTAGAATCTGCTAATGGGACAGATTCTATTAATACATTTGCAGGGGATTCATCAGGCATGTCCCTGTGCTGTAATAGTCCATTTACGTCTTGTTTGTATTGCTGATTATTGTTGTATCTGGATTCTCCCTTGGCCAGATTCTGCATAATACAAATAACTTCATGTGTAAAATCATCCCATGCTGGTTCATCCCGAAAATTACAGGCACTTGCCTCCTCTTTCAACATTAGGAACACATCCAACAGGTTCTCCAATTTCTCCTGTAGACTGGCTCCTTCCCACATAATAATCTTTGGGCACTCCTCATCCCAATAATCCAAAATGTGCTGCATTGTGGTGGGGTGGTGCAACACATCCATATCCCCATCCTGCAGACACTGCCACAGTCCTTCATCCCAGTACACCTTTCTCCTGGGTGTACTAGACTGCTTCATCCCTTCCTTTGGGAACTTTTTCAACACTGAGCTGTGATCTGCTCTCTTGCTCCTAGAGCTCACACCCATTTTACTTCCAGGGATCACCTCACTGTGATTTCCTCTCTTTGAGACACGGTTCCATCTTCCGCTCTCCTCTGGCGGGGTGCGCTTCCCCTTATCAAATCGGCACTTAGACGGCATCTTCCCTCGCCTAAAGCCCACAACGCTTTTCGTGACACTTTCTACCTTAAAGCCTTTAGGAGTAAGTTCAGGATAATGTGGTAACTGGTTTCTAGTGCTAACTGCTTTGCAGAGCCCTGGAATGTATCACGATACAGTTCCCCTGCAGCTCTACCCAGATAGGACCTGGGACTGAGTGACCCCACTGCTTGCCACCAAAAATGTGAAGATACCGGGTTTATCTGGCCCAGTGCTACCCAGTACCTTCTAGGATTCGTATGGTCACTCAGGCAAAATGCAGTTATAAAAATACAACAGTATATTTATTGTTATACAAACAACACTAGAATATTATATACACACAGTAAATAAATGCCAGTCAGATTTACCACATCATCTGTCCCTTACCCCAATAACTTAAGGAGATATAGTCACCTGCTGTCCAGACTTCATGACCCATGGATCCCTCTCAGCTGCATATATAGACTTGAGTTAGAAAACGACAATTCAAAACTCCATTTTGCACCTTCCTGAATGAAATCCAAGCATGAACACCCCTCCCCCCTGGAGTTGTTCCTTATATATCACAGGTCTAATTTCCACAGTCTTTCCCCTCCCTGGGCAAACCCCTGCGTCTATTCTACTTAACCATTGGTCAGTGCTGGACTAAAGGGGGGGGGTTGGACAGGGGAGTGAAGATGAGCTGTCCTTTCAGAGAACCTCCCCTGTTAGATGGCCTGTCTGGACTAGCCTGGTGAGAACAATGGACACTAATTAGTTTTCCTACTCAGGCACATGGCAACCTGATCCCTACCCATAATCCCCCTGGCTTTACTTTAAATACAATGAATAGCAACCTTACTTCAAGTTATCAATATACAATAAACAATATACATATGTACACTGAACTACAATGTCCCCTTAGCCACATGTTATTGGACAATGCAGTTATAGTCTGGTGAGCTGGGGAAACAAAAGAAGGCTATAAAAAGTATTTGCTATAATTCACATATCACACTCGTTTTGTCACACCGTCTATCTTGCACTGTCTTTCCGTCTATCTTGCACTGTCTTTCCGTCTATCTTCCACTGTCTTTCTGACTTTCTTGCACTGTCTTTCTGTCTATCTTGCACTGTCTTTCCGATTTTCTTGCACTGTTTTTCCGTCTATATTGCTCTATTTTTCCGTCTATCTTGCTTTGTCTATCTTGCATTGACTTTCCGTCTATCTTGCACTGTCTTTCCGTCTATCTTGCACTGTCTTTCCGTCTATCTTGCAATGTCTTTCTGCCTATCTTGCTCTGTCAATCTTGCATTGTCTTTTATTATATCTTGCACTGTCATTTTATCTATCTTGCAATGTATTTTTGTCTATCTTGCACCGTCTTTCTGTCTATCTTGCAATGTCTATTCGTCTGTCTTGATCTATTTTTCCGCCTATCTTGTTCTGTCTATTTTGGATTGTCTTTCCGTCTATCTTACAATGTCTTTCTGTCTATCTTGCAATGTCTTTCTGTCTATCTTGCAATGTCTATTCGTCTGTCTTGATCTATCTTTGCGCCTATCTTGTTCTATCTATTTTGGATTATCTTTCCGTTTATCTTACAATGTCTTTCTGTCTATCTTGCAAAGTCTTTCCGTCTATCTTGCTCTGTCTATATTGCATTGTCTTTTCGTCTATCTTGTATTGTCTTTCCCGTCTATCTTGCACTGTCTTTCCGTCTATCTTGCACTGTCTTTCCTTCTATCTTACACTGTCTTTCCGTCTATCTTGCACTGTCTTTCTGTGTATCTTGCAAAGTCTTTCCGTCTATCTTGCTCTGTCAATCTTGCATTGTCTTTCAGTTTATCTTGCACTGTCATTTTAACTATCTTGCACTGTCTTTCCGTCTGTCTTGCTCTATTTTTCCGTCTATCTTGCACTGTCTTTCCGTCTATCTTGCACTGTCTTTCCGTCTATCTTGCACTGTCCTTCCGATTTTCTTACACTGTCTTTCCATCTATATTGCTCTATTTTTCCGTCTATCTTGCTTTGTCTATCTTGCATTGACTTTCCGTCTATCTTGCTCTGTCTTTTTGTCTATCTTGCACTGTCTTTCCCTCTATTTTGCTCTGTCTTTTTCTCTATCTTGCAAAGTCTTTCCGTCTATCTTGCTCTGTCTATCTTGCATTGTCTTTCCGTCATATCTTGCACTGTCTTTCCGTCTTTCTTGCACTGTCTTTCCGTCTATCTTGCAATGTCTTTCCGCCTAACTTGCTTTGTCTATCTTGCAGTTTATTTCAGTATATCTTGCACTGTCATTTTATCTATCTTGCAATGTCTTTCTGTCTATCTTGCATTGTCTTTCCGTCATATCTTGCACTGTCTTTCCGTCTTTCTTGCTCTATTTTTCCGTCTATCTTGCACTGTCTTTCCGTCTATCTTGCACTGTCTTTCCGTCTATTTTGCACTGTCTTTCCGATTTTCTTGCACTGTCTATCTTGCATCGTCTTTCCGTCTATCTTGCACTGTCTTTCTGTCTATCTTGCAATGTCTTTCCGTCTATTTTGCAATGTCTTTCCGCCTAACTTGCTTTGTCTATCTTGCAGTTTATTTCAGTATATCTTGCACTGTCATTTTATCTATCTTGCAATGTCTTTCTGTCTATCTTGCTCTGTCTTTTTGTCTATCTTGCACTGTCTTTCCGTCTATCTTGCTCTGTCTATCTTGCATTGTCTTTCCGTCATATCTTGCATTGTCTTTCCATCTTTCTTGCACTGTCTTTCCGTCTATCTTGCAATGTCTTTCCGTCTATCTTGCAATGTCTTTACGCCTATTTTGCAATGTCTTTCCGCCTAACTTGCTTTGTCTATCTTGCAGTTTATTTCAGTATATCTTGCACTCTCATTTTATCTATCTTGCAATGTCTTTCTGTCTATCTTGCATTGTCTTTCCGTCTATCTTGCACTGTCTTTTCGTCTATCTTGCACTCTCTTTTTGTCTATCTTGCACTGTCTTTCCGTCTATTTTGCTCTGTTTTTCTGTCTATCTTGCAAAGTCTTTCCGTCTATCTTGCTCTGTCTATCTTGCATCGTCTTTCCGTCTATCTTGCACTGTCTTTCTGTCTATCTTGCAATGTCTTTCCGTCTATTTTGCAATGTCTTTCCGCCTAACTTGCTTTGTCTATCTTGCAGTTTATTTCAGTATATCTTGCACTGTCATTTTATCTATCTTGCAATGTCTTTCTGTCTATCTTGCATTGTCTTTCCGTCTATCTTGCACTGTCTTTCCGTCTATCTTGCACTATCTTTCCGATTTTCTTGCTCTGTCTTTCCGTCTATATTGCTCTATTTTTCCGTCTATCTTGCTTTGTCTATCTTGCATTGACTTTCCGTCTATCTTGCTCTGTCTTTTTGTCTATCTTGCACTGTCTTTCCGTCTATCTTGCTCTGTCTATCTTGCATTGTCTTTCCGTCATATCTTGCACTGTCTTTCCATCTTTCTTGCACTGTCTTTCCGTCTATCTTGCAATGTCTTTCCGTCTATCTTGCAATGTCTTTCCGCCTAACTTGCTTTGTCTATCTTGCAGTTTATTTCAGTATATCTTGCACTGTCATTTTATCTATCTTGCAATGTCTTTCTGTCTATCTTGCATTGTCTTTCCGTCATATCTTGCACTGTCTTTCCATCTTTCTTGCACTGTCTTTCCGTCTATCTTGCAATGTCTTTCCGTCTATCTTGCAATGTCTTTACGCCTATTTTGCAATGTCTTTCCGCCTAACTTGCTTTGTCTATCTTGCAGTTTATTTCAGTATATCTTGCACTCTCATTTTATCTATCTTGCAATGTCTTTCTGTCTATCTTGCATTGTCTTTCCGTCTATCTTGCACTGTCTTTTTGTCTATCTTGCACTGTCTTTCCGTCTATTTTGCTCTGTTTTTCTGTCTATCTTGCAAAGTCTTTCCGTCTATCTTGCTCTGTCTATCTTGCATCGTCTTTCCGTCTATCTTGCACTGTCTTTCTGTCTATCTTGCAATGTCTTTCCGTCTATTTTGCAATGTCTTTCCGCCTAACTTGCTTTGTCTATCTTGCAGTTTATTTCAGTATATCTTGCACTGTCATTTTATCTATCTTGCAATGTCTTTCTGTCTATCTTGCATTGTCTTTCCGTCTATCTTGCACTGTCTTTCCGTCTATCTTGCACTATCTTTCCGATTTTCTTGCTCTGTCTTTCCGTCTATATTGCTCTATTTTTCCGTCTATCTTGCTTTGTCTATCTTGCATTGACTTTCCGTCTATCTTGCTCTGTCTTTTTGTCTATCTTGCACTGTCTTTCCGTCTATCTTGCTCTGTCTATCTTGCATTGTCTTTCCGTCATATCTTGCACTGTCTTTCCATCTTTCTTGCACTGTCTTTCCGTCTATCTTGCAATGTCTTTCCGTCTATCTTGCAATGTTTTTCCGCCTAACTTGCTTTGTCTATCTTGCAGTTTATTTCAGTATATCTTGCACTGTCATTTTATCTATCTTGCAATGTCTTTCTGTCTATCTTGCATTGTCTTTCCGTGATATCTTGCACTGTCTTTCCGTCTTTCTTGCTCTATTTTTCCGTCTATCTTGCACTGTCTTTCCGTCTATCTTGCACTGTCTTTCCGTCTATCTTGCACTGTCTTTCCGATTTTCTTGCACTGTCTTTCCGTCTATATTGCTCTATTTTTCCGTCTATCTTGCTTTGTCTATCTTGCATTGACTTTCCGTCTATCTTGCTCTGTCTTTTTGTCTATCTTGCACTGTCTTTCCGTCTATCTTGCTCTGTCTATCTTGCATTGTCTTTCCGTCATATCTTGCACTGTCTTTCCATCTTTCTTGCACTGTCTTTCCGTCTATCTTGCAATGTCTTTCCGTCTATCTTGCAATGTCTTTACGCCTAACTTGCTTTGTCTATCTTGCTGTTTATTTCAGTATATCTTGCACTCTCATTTTATCTATCTTGCAATGTCTTTCTGTCTATCTTGCATTGTCTTTCCGTCTATCTTGCACTGTCTTTTTGTCTATCTTGCACTGTCTTTCCGTCTATTTTGCTCTGTTTTTCTGTCTATTTTGCTCTGTTTTTCTGTCTATCTTGCAAAGTCTTTCCGTCTATCTTGCTCTGTCTATCTTGCATTGTCTTTCCGTCTATCTTGCACTGTCTTTCCGTTTATCTTGCAATGTCTTTCCGTCTATTTTGCAATGTCTTTAAGCCTAACTTGCTTCGTCTATCTTGCAGTTTATTTCAGTATATCTTGCACTCTCATTTTATCTATCTTGCAATGTCTTTCTGTCTATCTTGCATTGTCTTTCCGTCTATCTTGCACTGTCTTTTCGTCTATCTTGCACTGTCTTTTTGTCTATCTTGCACTGTCTTTCCGTCTATTTTGCTCTGTTTTTCTGTCTATCTTGCAAAGTCTTTCCGTCTATCTTACTCTGTCTATCTTGCATCGTCTTTCCGTATATCTTGCACTGTCTTTCTGTCTATCTTGCAATGTCTTTCCGTCTATTTTGCAATGTCTTTCCGCCTCACTTGCTTTGTCTATCTTGCAGTTTATTTCAGTATATCTTGCACTGTCATTTTATCTATCTTGCAATGTCTTTCTGTATATCTTGCATTGTCTTTCCGTCTATCTTGCACTGTCTTTCCGTCTATCTTGCACTGTCGTTCCGATTTTCTTGCTCTGTCTTTCCGTCTATCTTGCTCTGTCTTTTTGTCTATCTTGCACTGTCTTTCCGTCTATCTTGCTCTGTCTATCTTGCATTGTCTTTCCGTCATATCTTGCACTGTCTTTCCATCTTTTTTGCACTGTCTTTCCGTCTATCTTGCAATGTCTTTCCGTCTATCTTGCAATGTCTTTACGCCTAACTTGCTTTGTCTGTCTTGCAGTTTATTTCAGTATATCTTGCACTCTCATTTTATCTATCTTGCAATGTCTTTCTGTCTATCTTGCAATGTCTTTCCGTCTATCTTGCACTGTCTTTTTGTCTATCTTGCACTGTCTTTCCGTCTATTTTGCTCTGTTTTTCTGTCTATCTTGCAAAGTCTTTTCGTCTATCTTGCTCTGTCTATCTTGCATTGTCTTTCCGTCTATCTTGCACTGTCTTTCCGTCTATCTTACAATGTCTTTCCGTCTATTTTGCAATGTCTTTCCGCCTAACTTGCTTTGTCTATCTTGCAGTTTATTTCAGTATATCTTGCACTGTCATTTTATCTATCTTGCAATGTCTTTCTGTCTATCTTGCATTGTCTTTCCGTCTATCTTGCAATGTCTTTCCGTCTTTCTTGCTCTGTTTTTCTATCTATCTTATGATGTCTTTCTGTCTATCTTGCAAAGTCTTTCCGTATATCTTGCTCTGTCTATCTTGCAATGTCTTTTCGTCTATCTTGTATTGTCTTTCCGTCTATCTTGCACTGTCTTTCCGTCTATCTTGCACTGTCTTTCCGTCTATCTTGCATTGACTTTCCGTCTATCTTGCACTGTCTTTCCGTCTATCTTGCACTGTCTTTCCGTCTATCTTGCAATGTCTTTCTGCCTATCTTGCTCTGTCAATCTTGCATTGTCTTTCATTATAACTTGCACTGTCATTTTATCTATCTTGCATTGTCTTACCGTCTATCCTGCACTGTCTTTCCGTCTATCTTACACTGTGTTTCCGTCTATCTTGCACTGTCTTTCCGTCTATCTTGCTCTGTCAATCTTGCATTGTCTTTCATTATATCTTGCACTGTCATTTTATCTATCTTGCAATGTCTTTCTGTCTATCTTGCAATATCTTTTTGTCTATCTTGCAATGTCTATTCGTCTGTCTTGCTCTATTTTTCCATCTATCTTGCTCTGTCTATTTTGGGTTTTCTTTCCGTCTATCTTGCACTGTCTTTCCGTCTATCTTACACTGTCTTTCCGTCTATCTTGCAAAGTCTTTCCGTCTATCTTGCTCTGTCAATCATGCATTGTCTTTCATTATATCTTGCACTGTCATTTTATCTATCTTGCAATGTCTTTTTGTCTATCTTGCACTGTCTTTCTGTCTATCTTGCAATGTCTATTCGTCTGTCTTGATCTATCTTTGCGCCTATCTTGTTCTATCTATTTTGGATTATCTTTCCGTCTATCTTACAATGTCTTTCTGTCTATCTTGCAAAGTCTTTCCGTCTATCTTGCTCTGTCTATATTGCATTGTCTTTTCGTCTATCTTGTATTGTCTTTCCCGTCTATCTTGCACTGTCTTTCCGTCTATCTTGCACTGTCTTTCCGTCTATCTTGCAAAGTCTTTCCGTCTATCTTGCTCTGTCAATCTTGCATTGTCTTTCATTATATCTTGCACTGTCATTTTATCTATCTTGCATTGTCTTTCCGTCTATCCTGCACTGTCTTTCCGTCTATCTTGCACTGTCTTTCCGTCTATCTTGCTCTGTCAATCTTGCATTGTCTTTCATTATATCTTGCACTGTCATTTTATCTATCTTGCAATGTCTTTTTGTCTATCTTGCACTGTCATTTTATCTATCTTGCAATGTCTTTCTGTCTATCTTGCATTGTCTTTCCGTCTATCTTGCAATGTCTTTCCGTCTTTCTTGCTCTGTTTTTCTATCTATCTTATAATGTCTTTCTGTCTATCTTGCAAAGTCTTTCCGTATATCTTGCTCTGTCTATCTTGCAATGTCTTTTCGTCTATCTTGTATTGTCTTTCCGTCTATCTTGCACTGTCTTTCCGTCTATCTTGCACTGTCTTTCCGTCTATCTTGCATTGACTTTCCGTCTATCTTGCACTGTCTTTCCGTCTATCTTGCACTGTCTTTCCGTCTATCTTGCAATGTCTTTCTGCCTATCTTGCTCTGTCAATCTTGCATTGTCTTTCATTATAACTTGCACTGTCATTTTATCTATCTTGCATTGTCTTACCGTCTATCCTGCACTGTCTTTCCGTCTATCTTACACTGTGTTTCCGTCTATCTTGCACTGTCTTTCCGTCTATCTTGCTCTGTCAATCTTGCATTGTCTTTCATTATATCTTGCACTGTCATTTTATCTATCTTGCAATGTCTTTCTGTCTATCTTGCAATATCTTTTTGTCTATCTTGCAATGTCTATTCGTCTGTCTTGCTCTATTTTTCCATCTATCTTGCTCTGTCTATTTTGGGTTTTCTTTCCGTCTATCTTGCACTGTCTTTCCGTCTATCTTACACTGTCTTTCCGTCTATCTTGCAAAGTCTTTCCGTCTATCTTGCTCTGTCAATCATGCATTGTCTTTCATTATATCTTGCACTGTCATTTTATCTATCTTGCAATGTCTTTTTGTCTATCTTGCACTGTCTTTCTGTCTATCTTGCAATGTCTATTCGTCTGTCTTGATCTATCTTTGCGCCTATCTTGTTCTATCTATTTTGGATTATCTTTCCGTCTATCTTACAATGTCTTTCTGTCTATCTTGCAAAGTCTTTCCGTCTATCTTGCTCTGTCTATATTGCATTGTCTTTTCGTCTATCTTGTATTGTCTTTCCCGTCTATCTTGCACTGTCTTTCCGTCTATCTTGCACTGTCTTTCCGTCTATCTTGCAAAGTCTTTCCGTCTATCTTGCTCTGTCAATCTTGCATTGTCTTTCATTATATCTTGCACTGTCATTTTATCTATCTTGCATTGTCTTTCCATCTATCCTGCACTGTCTTTCCTTCTATCTTGCACTGTCTTTCCGTCTATCTTGCTCTGTCAATCTTGCATTGTCTTTCATTATATCTTGCACTGTCATTTTATCTATCTTGCAATGTCTTTCTGTCTATCTTGCATTGTCTTTCCGTCTATCTTGCACTGTCTTTTTGTCTATCTTGCACTGTCTTTCCGTCTATTTTGCTCTGTTTTTCTGTCTATTTTGCTCTGTTTTTCTGTCTATCTTGCAAAGTCTTTCCGTCTATCTTGCTCTGTCTATCTTGCATTGTCTTTCCGTCTATCTTGCACTGTCTTTCCGTTTATCTTGCAATGTCTTTCCGTCTATTTTGCAATGTCTTTAAGCCTAACTTGCTTTGTCTATCTTGCAGTTTATTTCAGTATATCTTGCACTCTCATTTTATCTATCTTGCAATGTCTTTCTGTCTATCTTGCATTGTCTTTCCGTCTATCTTGCACTGTCTTTTCGTCTATCTTGCACTGTCTTTTTGTCTATCTTGCACTGTCTTTCCGTCTATTTTGCTCTGTTTTTCTGTCTATCTTGCAAAGTCTTTCCGTCTATCTTACTCTGTCTATCTTGCATCGTCTTTCCGTATATCTTGCACTGTCTTTCTGTCTATCTTGCAATGTCTTTCCGTCTATTTTGCAATGTCTTTCCGCCTCACTTGCTTTGTCTATCTTGCAGTTTATTTCAGTATATCTTGCACTGTCATTTTATCTATCTTGCAATGTCTTTCTGTATATCTTGCATTGTCTTTCCGTCTATCTTGCACTGTCTTTCCGTCTATCTTGCACTGTCGTTCCGATTTTCTTGCTCTGTCTTTCCGTCTATCTTGCTCTGTCTTTTTGTCTATCTTGCACTGTCTTTCCGTCTATCTTGCTCTGTCTATCTTGCATTGTCTTTCCGTCATATCTTGCACTGTCTTTCCATCTTTTTTGCACTGTCTTTCCGTCTATCTTGCAATGTCTTTCCGTCTATCTTGCAATGTCTTTACGCCTAACTTGCTTTGTCTGTCTTGCAGTTTATTTCAGTATATCTTGCACTCTCATTTTATCTATCTTGCAATGTCTTTCTGTCTATCTTGCAATGTCTTTCCGTCTATTTTGCAATGTCTTTCCGCCTAACTTGCTTTGTCTATCTTGCAGTTTATTTCAGTATATCTTGCACTGTCATTTTATCTATCTTGCAATGTCTTTCTGTCTATCTTGCATTGTCTTTCCGTCTATCTTGCAATGTCTTTCCGTCTTTCTTGCTCTGTTTTTCTATCTATCTTATAATGTCTTTCTGTCTATCTTGCAAAGTCTTTCCGTATATCTTGCTCTGTCTATCTTGCAATGTCTTTTCGTCTATCTTGTATTGTCTTTCCGTCTATCTTGCACTGTCTTTCCGTCTATCTTGCACTGTCTTTCCGTCTATCTTGCATTGACTTTCCGTCTATCTTGCACTGTCTTTCCGTCTATCTTGCACTGTCTTTCCGTCTATCTTGCAATGTCTTTCTGCCTATCTTGCTCTGTCAATCTTGCATTGTCTTTCATTATAACTTGCACTGTCATTTTATCTATCTTGCATTGTCTTACCGTCTATCCTGCACTGTCTTTCCGTCTATCTTACACTGTGTTTCCGTCTATCTTGCACTGTCTTTCCGTCTATCTTGCTCTGTCAATCTTGCATTGTCTTTCATTATATCTTGCACTGTCATTTTATCTATCTTGCAATGTCTTTCTGTCTATCTTGCAATATCTTTTTGTCTATCTTGCAATGTCTATTCGTCTGTCTTGCTCTATTTTTCCATCTATCTTGCTCTGTCTATTTTGGGTTTTCTTTCCGTCTATCTTGCACTGTCTTTCCGTCTATCTTACACTGTCTTTCCGTCTATCTTGCAAAGTCTTTCCGTCTATCTTGCTCTGTCAATCATGCATTGTCTTTCATTATATCTTGCACTGTCATTTTATCTATCTTGCAATGTCTTTTTGTCTATCTTGCACTGTCTTTCTGTCTATCTTGCAATGTCTATTCGTCTGTCTTGATCTATCTTTGCGCCTATCTTGTTCTATCTATTTTGGATTATCTTTCCGTCTATCTTACAATGTCTTTCTGTCTATCTTGCAAAGTCTTTCCGTCTATCTTGCTCTGTCTATATTGCATTGTCTTTTCGTCTATCTTGTATTGTCTTTCCCGTCTATCTTGCACTGTCTTTCCGTCTATCTTGCACTGTCTTTCCGTCTATCTTGCAAAGTCTTTCCGTCTATCTTGCTCTGTCAATCTTGCATTGTCTTTCATTATATCTTGCACTGTCATTTTATCTATCTTGCATTGTCTTTCCGTCTATCCTGCACTGTCTTTCCGTCTATCTTGCACTGTCTTTCCGTCTATCTTGCTCTGTCAATCTTGCATTGTCTTTCATTATATCTTGCACTGTCATTTTATCTATCTTGCAATGTCTTTCTGTCTATCTTGCATTGTCTTTCCGTCTATCTTGCACTGTCTTTTTGTCTATCTTGCACTGTCTTTCCGTCTATTTTGCTCTGTTTTTCTGTCTATTTTGCTCTGTTTTTCTGTCTATCTTGCAAAGTCTTTCCGTCTATCTTGCTCTGTCTATCTTGCATTGTCTTTCCGTCTATCTTGCACTGTCTTTCCGTTTATCTTGCAATGTCTTTCCGTCTATTTTGCAATGTCTTTAAGCCTAACTTGCTTTGTCTATCTTGCAGTTTATTTCAGTATATCTTGCACTCTCATTTTATCTATCTTGCAATGTCTTTCTGTCTATCTTGCATTGTCTTTCCGTCTATCTTGCACTGTCTTTTCGTCTATCTTGCACTGTCTTTTTGTCTATCTTGCACTGTCTTTCCGTCTATTTTGCTCTGTTTTTCTGTCTATCTTGCAAAGTCTTTCCGTCTATCTTACTCTGTCTATCTTGCATCGTCTTTCCGTATATCTTGCACTGTCTTTCTGTCTATCTTGCAATGTCTTTCCGTCTATTTTGCAATGTCTTTCCGCCTCACTTGCTTTGTCTATCTTGCAGTTTATTTCAGTATATCTTGCACTGTCATTTTATCTATCTTGCAATGTCTTTCTGTATATCTTGCATTGTCTTTCCGTCTATCTTGCACTGTCTTTCCGTCTATCTTGCACTGTCGTTCCGATTTTCTTGCTCTGTCTTTCCGTCTATCTTGCTCTGTCTTTTTGTCTATCTTGCACTGTCTTTCCGTCTATCTTGCTCTGTCTATCTTGCATTGTCTTTCCGTCATATCTTGCACTGTCTTTCCATCTTTTTTGCACTGTCTTTCCGTCTATCTTGCAATGTCTTTCCGTCTATCTTGCAATGTCTTTACGCCTAACTTGCTTTGTCTGTCTTGCAGTTTATTTCAGTATATCTTGCACTCTCATTTTATCTATCTTGCAATGTCTTTCTGTCTATCTTGCAATGTCTTTCCGTCTATCTTGCACTGTCTTTTTGTCTATCTTGCACTGTCTTTCCGTCTATTTTGCTCTGTTTTTCTGTCTATCTTGCAAAGTCTTTTCGTCTATCTTGCTCTGTCTATCTTGCATTGTCTTTCCGTCTATCTTGCACTGTCTTTCCGTCTATCTTACAATGTCTTTCCGTCTATTTTGCAATGTCTTTCCGCCTAACTTGCTTTGTCTATCTTGCAATTTATTTCAGTATATCTTGCACTGTCATTTTATCTATCTTGCAATGTCTTTCTGTCTATCTTGCATTGTCTTTCCGTCTATCTTGCAATGTCTTTCCGTCTTTCTTGCTCTGTTTTTCTATCTATCTTATAATGTCTTTCTGTCTATCTTGCAAAGTCTTTCCGTATATCTTGCTCTGTCTATCTTGCAATGTCTTTTCGTCTATCTTGTATTGTCTTTCCGTCTATCTTGCACTGTCTTTCCGTCTATCTTGCACTGTCTTTCCGTCTATCTTGCATTGACTTTCCGTCTATCTTGCACTGTCTTTCCGTCTATCTTGCACTGTCTTTCCGTCTATCTTGCAATGTCTTTCTGCCTATCTTGCTCTGTCAATCTTGCATTGTCTTTCATTATAACTTGCACTGTCATTTTATCTATCTTGCATTGTCTTACCGTCTATCCTGCACTGTCTTTCCGTCTATCTTACACTGTGTTTCCGTCTATCTTGCACTGTCTTTCCGTCTATCTTGCTCTGTCAATCTTGCATTGTCTTTCATTATATCTTGCACTGTCATTTTATCTATCTTGCAATGTCTTTCTGTCTATCTTGCAATATCTTTTTGTCTATCTTGCAATGTCTATTCGTCTGTCTTGCTCTATTTTTCCATCTATCTTGCTCTGTCTATTTTGGGTTTTCTTTCCGTCTATCTTGCACTGTCTTTCCGTCTATCTTACACTGTCTTTCCGTCTATCTTGCAAAGTCTTTCCGTCTATCTTGCTCTGTCAATCATGCATTGTCTTTCATTATATCTTGCACTGTCATTTTATCTATCTTGCAATGTCTTTTTGTCTATCTTGCACTGTCTTTCTGTCTATCTTGCAATGTCTATTCGTCTGTCTTGATCTATCTTTGCGCCTATCTTGTTCTATCTATTTTGGATTATCTTTCCGTCTATCTTACAATGTCTTTCTGTCTATCTTGCAAAGTCTTTCCGTCTATCTTGCTCTGTCTATATTGCATTGTCTTTTCGTCTATCTTGTATTGTCTTTCCCGTCTATCTTGCACTGTCTTTCCGTCTATCTTGCACTGTCTTTCCGTCTATCTTGCAAAGTCTTTCCGTCTATCTTGCTCTGTCAATCTTGCATTGTCTTTCATTATATCTTGCACTGTCATTTTATCTATCTTGCATTGTCTTTCCGTCTATCCTGCACTGTCTTTCCGTCTATCTTGCACTGTCTTTCCGTCTATCTTGCTCTGTCAATCTTGCATTGTCTTTCATTATATCTTGCACTGTCATTTTATCTATCTTGCAATGTCTTTTTGTCTATCTTGCACTGTCATTTTATCTATCTTGCAATGTCTTTCCGTCTGTCTTGCACTGTCTTTCCGTCTATCTTGCACTGTCTTACTGATTATTTTGCACTGTCTTTCTGTCTATGTTGTTCTGTTTTTCTGTCTATCTTGCTCTGTCTATCTTGCATTGTATTTTCGTCTATCTTGCAATGTCTCTTTATCTATTTTGCACTCTCTTTCCGTCTGTCTTGCACTGTTTTTCCGTCTATCTTGGTCTGTCTATTTTGCATTGTCTTTCCGTCCATCTTGCACTGTCTTTCCGTCTATCTTGCACTGTTTTTCAGTCTTTCTTGCTCTGTCTATTTCCATTGTCTTTCAGTCTATCTTGCACTGTCATTTTATCTATCTTGCACTGTTTTTCTGTCTATCTTGCAATTACATTCTGTCTATCTTGCACTGTCTTTCCGTCTATTTTGCTCTATTTTTCCGTCTATCTTGCTGTGTCAATTTTGCATTGTCTTTCCGTCTATCTCGCACTGTCTTTCCGTCTATCTTGTCCTGTCTTTTTGTCTATCTTGCTCTGTCTATCTTCCATTGTCTTTCATTGTATCTTGCATTGTCATTTTATCTATCTTGCACTGTTTTTCTGTCTATCTTGCAATGTCTTTCTGTCTATCTTGCACTGTCTTTCCGTCTACCTTACACTATTTTTCCGTCTATCTTGCTCTGTCTATTTTGCATTGTCTTTCCATATATCTTGCACTGTCTTTTCGATTATCTTGCACTGTCCTTCCGTCTATCTTGCTTTATTTTTCTGTCTATCTTGCTCTGTGTATTTTAGATTATCTTTCTGTCTATCTTGCAGTTTCTTTACGTCTAAAAGAGGAGGGGAAAACCGTCGCACAGATAATTGAAAGTCTCCCACTATGTAGGCTCTATAATCCTAAAAGAGATTAAGGGGGTGCTATCTCACAACTTCAAAAGACAGTCTGTCTTTCCATCTATCTTGCATTGTCTTTCAGTCTATCTTGCAATGTCTTTCCGTCCATCTTTCACAGTCTTTCCGGTTATCTTGCAATGTTATTTTTCTCTATCTTGCACTGTTTATTTATCTATCTTGCACTCTCTTTCCATATATCTTGCTCTATTTTTCGTCTATCTTGCTCTGTCTATTTTGTATTGTCTATCTTGCACTGTCTATCCATCTCTCTTGCAAAGTTTTACCGTCTATATTGCTCTGTGTGTCTTGCATTGTCTTTCCGTCTATCTTTCACTGTCTTTCCTTTTATCTTGCACTGTCTTTCCGTCTATCTTGCACTGTCTTTCCTTCTATCTAGCACTGTCTTTCCGTTTGTCTAGCAATGTCTTTTTTTCTATTTTGCATAGTCTTTTCGTCTATCTTGCTCTTTCTTTCCTTCTGTCTTGCTCTGTCCATATTGCATTATTTTTTGTCTATCTTGCATTGTCTTTCCGTCTATCTTGCAATGTCTTTCCGTTTATCTTGCACTGTCTTTCTGTCTATCTTGCACTGTCTTTCTGTCTATCTTGCACTGTCGTTCCATCTATCTTGCTCTGTCAATCTTGCCCTATCTTTCCATCTATCCAGCAATGCTTTTTTTTCTATCTTGCACTTTCTCTACATCTATCTTGCAGTGCCTTTTTATCTACCTTTCACTGTCTTTCGATTTATTTTGCACGGTCCTTCCTTCTATCTTGCACTGTCTTTCCGTCTATCTTGTGATGTCTTTTTCTCTATCTTGCACTGTCTCTCCGTCTATCTTGCAGTGTCATTTTATCTATATTGCACTATCTTTCAAACTATCTTGCACTATCTTTCAATCTATCTTGCACTGTTTTTCCGTCTATCTTGTACTGTCATTCCGTATAACTTGCTCTATCTTTCCGTCTATCTTGCTCTGTCAATCTTGCACTTTCTTTTCACTATCTTGCACTGTCTTTACGTCTATCTTGCACTGTCTTTCAGTCTATCTTGCACTGTCTTTCCGTCTATCTTGCTGTATCTTTCTGTATATATTGCACTGCCATTCCGTCTATCTTGCTCTCTTAATCTTGCACTGTCTTTTTATCTATCTTGCACTGTCTTTCCGTTTATCTTGCACTGTCTGTCTGTCAATCTTGCACTGTCCTTCCGTCTACCTTGCTGTATTTTTCCGTCTATCTTGCACTTTCTTTCCGTCTATCTTGCACTGTCTTTCCGTCTATAATCTCTTGTCTATTTGTCTATCATGCCCTGTCTTTTTCTATATCTTACAGTCTTTCCGTCTATTTTGCTCTGTCAATCTTGCACTGTGTTTCCGTCTATCTTGCCCTGTCTTTTCATCTATCTTGCTCTGTCTACCTTGCACTGTTTTTCCGTCTATCTTGCACTGTTTTTCCGTCTATCTTGCATTCTCTTTACGTCTGTGATGCACTGTCTTTTTCCATATCTTGCACTGTCTTTCCAACTATATTGCTCTGTCCATCTTGCACTGTCTTTCCGTCTATCTTGCACTGTCTTTCAGTCTATCTTTTGCACTGTCTATCTTGCACTGCCTTTACAGGTCTATTGCACTGTCTTTCCATCTATGTTACACTGTCTTTTCTTTTGTCTTCCTCTGTCTATCTTGTACTGTCTTTCCATCTATCTTGCACTGTCTTTATGTCTATAATGCTCTGTCTATCTTGCACTGACTATCTGTTTATCTTGCACTGTCTTTCCGTCTATCTTGCACTGACTTTCCGTCTATCTTGCACTGACTTTCCGTCTATCTTGCTCTATCGTTCCGTCTCTCTAGCTCTCTTTATCTTGCACTGTCATTTTATCTATCTTGCACTGTCATTTTATCTATCTTGCACTATCTCTCAATCAATTTTCCACTGTCTTTCTGTCTATCATGCCCTGTCTTTTTCTATATCTTTTACTATCTTTCTATCTGTCTTCCACTCTCTTTATGTCTATCTTCCACTGTCTTTACTTCTATCTTACCCTGTCTATCTTCCACTGTTTTTACGTCTATCTTCCAATGTCTTTACGTCTATCTTGCAATGTCTTTCCGTCTATTTTGAACGGTCTTTCCGTAAATCTTGCACTGTCTTCCCGTCTATCTTGCCATGTCTATGTTGCACTGTCTATCCGTCTATCTAGCAGTGTGGAGTTGTTGTCTATAGCAACCAATCAGATTCTAGTTGTCATTTTATAGAATGTACTAAATGAATGATAACTAGAATCTGGTTGCTATAAGCAACTTCTTCACTTTTTTCAAATCTGCAGTTTAGTAAATATATCCCTTAGACTTTAAATTAGATAAGTCCTAATCTAAACGAAGCCTTATGTGTATGGCTAGAATTAGCACAGATCTGCGATTTAAGCATTTCAATGACTGGATTACCATATGTGGGTTCCATAGGCCTTGTGTCCTATTATTATCATTTTTCTCTATTGATATTTTCTCTCTGTTTTTTATCTGATCAATCAGTCTAAAGTCATGCCATGGGACTGTAAGATTCAGGAAGACAGAGTGGTTACTTTCATGGGTACAAATGTTGTAACTATGATTAGGCCACAAAGATTTTTCTGGTTCTGTAGTCTCTATGCACACAGCATGTGGACACTATCTGAACTACATCTGTATATACAGGGCTGCTAACCTGTTAAAAGTAGAGAGGATCTTCACAATCCTCCAGCGATATTCTGGAATCTGATAATCCTTGTATGGCAAACTGGATCAGTGTAAGACGGAAGGTGAAGGTAGAGTGTATATAATTGGAGCATTCAGACCCAGTACTGGGATCCCATCAGTGGTGTTGAACTGGAGTATTCAGAGACCATCTGTAAATCCATTTACACTGGCTTACTGTAAGGTAAATAATACATTTTATTTGGCTCTCATACTTTATACCATAAATACAATATGATCTGCAATGTTGCAACATTTGTTAAATAATTTAATTAGTAATGCCAGATAACAAAAAGTATTTTCTTTAATGTTACTCTTTGTATTATATAAAACAAAAAGACAGTAGCTAGCGCTTATCCTTTACACTGCATATCTGTGTGTGTCTAGCAAAATGAAAACATGAGGTATTAGTTCATATTTTAAGCCTGTATCCCAGCATCAAGAGCACCTCATTATATGCAGCTCCTACACTGACCTGTATGCTTTAAACACCATTAAAATGCAGTTAAAATCAGATGCACTCACCTCCCAGGTATAGGGGTTTACATCTAGCAAGGGCTGGCTTGTGAGCCACACCTAAATGTGCCGTAAATAGGCTTGATGGACAGCTGCTATGACAATAAGGCAATATTTTGAAACAAAACCAGAGAAAAAACAAGCCCGCGCTCGGTATATCCCACATTATATATGGTAGCAGCTGCTTGGCAATTAGCCCGCGCTCGGTATATCCCATATTGTATATGGTACCAGCTGCGTTGCAATATAAATGTCCATATATGTATACAAAACAAATAGACAGATATGCAGTGTAAAGGATAAGCGCTGACAACTGTCTTTTTGTTTTGTATTCATATATGGGCATTTATATTGCCACGCAGCTGGTACCATACACAATATGGGATATACCGAGCGTAGGCTAATTGCCAAACAACTGGTACCATATATATTGTGGGATATACCGAGCGTGGGCTTGTTTTTTCTCTTGTATTATATATGCTATATACTTAGGCATTGTTATAACAGCAGTTCAACTGGTAATGTTAGTTGCCAGCCTAAACCTACGGATCTAATTCCTGTAACAGTTTTCATTAATAGTATGCGCTTGTCTCCTAGTACTATTTAGGTCTTATGCTTTCTTAAATATTTACTTCATAAAGTGTAAGTAAAAATACATAAAGCAGTATGACCACCTTGACTGATGTGACAGCAGACAGAAATTGGAAAATAGATAAAAAACTAGTATAATTTATATTTAGGATTTATTGCTTAACAAGTGTTCCAATTTTGTCTTCTTAATACCACTTTACGTAACTTCTTTTGCTTTTCAGTTGAGTGATGAGCATCGTGTTATATCAATGGGGCCTTTCACAGCAAGCTGTGGCTGAACTTTAGAGACTAAATATAAAATAGAAAAAACTAATTTATACATTTGGCTTCATAGACACAGAAAGAACTTATAGAAATCACCCATTGTCTAAATCGCGTGCACCATATCTCCCAGTCTACATTAATTTCTCTATTTATCAGGTATGTGACTTATTAGAAACTTTAAAGAACCTACATTTGTTCTAATTATCGCTTTATTCCACGTAATGACACAGATAGAAATCAGGAAAACCCTTATTTAGTATGTATCATAGAAAAGAAAACAATTGATATCAGATAAACCTATAAATAGTGTATATAAACATACAAGGCCTGAGTCATTAAGGAGAGCAACTTATAAAAAAGGAGTAACTTTGCACCTGGGCAAAACCATGTTCCATTGAAGGGGTGAGGTAAATTTAAAATGTAGGGAAAGATTAATAGTTGAGATAGGTCATCAACTTTAAATTTCAGTGTAAAAATAAAGCTATCAAGTGTTTGTGTGATACATGAACAAACAGACAGTGATTACCTTACTTGCAAAATAATACACTAATTTACACCCCTTGAATTGTAACATGTTTGTTCTGGAGAACATTTATTCCTTTTTTTGCTTTACTTTCCTTAATGACTCAGGCCCACAGTGCCTGAGTCATTAAGAAGAGTAAAGCATAATAAAATAGAAAAATTGCACCTTGGCGAAACCATGTTGCATTGGAGGGGGAGAAAAAAAAATTAAATGTGGGGACAGATTTATATTTGGGGTAGGGCATGTCCTAGATCAACTTAAAATTTCAGTGTAAAAATAAAGCTATCAAGTATTTGTGTGCTACATGAACAAACAGACAGTGATTACCTTACTTGCAAAATAATACACTAATTTACACCCCTTGAATTGTAACATGGTTCGTCCAGGAGGAAAGTTACTCCTTTTTTTTTTTTGCTTTGCTCTCCTTAATGACTAAGGTCCACAGTGTATTTTCTCATTATCATAATCACTTGGGCCTGAGTCATTAGTTTATTGCTTTGCAGATAAAGGAAATACTGGTTGTTTTTTCATGTTGCACACAAGTACTTCATAGCTTTATTTTTACACTGAAATTTAAAGTTAATCTAGGACATGCCCTACCCGAACTATAAATTTGTCCCCACATTTTAAATTTACCTTCCCCTACAATGCAGCGTGGTTTTGCCCAGGTAAAAAGTTACTTCGTTTTTATGCTTTTGTGAGGATACCACCCTTAGCTGGGATGGCAGTTACGCTCTGTGGGATTCAACTCACTTGGGTAGACCAGAATATATAAAAAATAAGGCTGGCTCACACAGACCCTGTCCTGGTAGGGTTTCCTCCAGCGGCACCAGGATGCCTGGCCCAGAGTCCTTTTCGCTGATGTACACCAGGGTCCTCCAAGCTACCATAGCTACCCTGGCATTCTCCTCTGCCTATATTCTTCACTGTATACACAGGAAGTAGGGTCAAATGTCTCAAACCTCACCCTTACAGCAGGGGTCTCTCAGTGGACACTTTAGCTGTTAGACATACTGTCACTGTTATCCTGATTATACAATGGAATGGCTTGGCTCAATAAGCTATTTTGGCTGGATACACTAAACAAGGGGTTACAATATTACATCAAGGAATGACACTGCTCGCTTACATGAAACAATAAGACTTTTGATACATTATATCAGCAGGGTTACAGAATATAAGTCTGTGATATATTTTGATACAATAACATTTATATTGATACATATTGATACATTTTACAATGCTATTTCAGCCAATATATTACTGTGGAGGCACATTGCATATCATTTATAAGTTCTAACCTCATTACCTCTCAGATTACCTGTTGACCTAGCTAATTACCATGGGCTCCCAGCTAGTTAATTCAGACATTGTTCTGATTACAAACCAAATCTAAGCTGCACCTCATACAATAGACAGTTGAGACAAATGGTAATTACATTAGCTAACACAAGCCAAATGACTGCTGCTGTTCTGTTATTTTCACACAGTATGGCAATATTCTTTATATTTATACTACATACAATATTGCAGGTAATAGCAAGGGCAAAATGTACCTAATGACATGAAATAATAATACACATAATTAAAGATGGGCGGGCTCGGTTCCCTGAGAACCGAACCCACCCGAACTTAGGCTATCCGCGTACCGAGCAGGGTAGGCTCTGTACTCTCCCGTCCGCTCGGAATCCAAATCGAGGCCAAACGTCATTGTGACGTCGTCGGCTCTCGGGGCTCGGTTCTCGCGATGCTTGAAGATTATAAATACACGCCTCCACAGCAATCCATCGCCATTTGAAAGAGGGAGAGAGCAGGGTGTAGTCACAGGCTGATTACAGCAGGGACAGACAATACAATATTCTGATTCCAATTATGCTAACAACAATCGATAGAGAAGAGAGGAAGATAGAGGAGTCTTTTTTTTTTTCAATATTTGGCACTCAAAGTGCTTTTTGGGTGTTCCCCATAATTGTGCATAAATATTTCTGGCTGTCCAAAGTATTATCTGTCAGCAGATTTAAAAAATAATTTTTAGCACTCCCAAGTGCTTTTGGGGTGTCCCCCATAATTGTGCATAAATATTTCTGGCTGTCCAAAGTATTATCTGTCAGCAGATTTGCAAAATAATTTTAGCCCTCCCCAGTGCTTTTGGGGTGTCCCCCATAATTGTGCATAAATATTTATGGCTGTCCAAAGTATTATCTGTCAGCAGATTTACCAAATAATTTTAGCACTCCCAAGTGCTTTTGGGGTGTCCCCCATAATTGTGCATAAATATTTCTGGCTGTCAAAAGTCATATTTGTCAGCAGTATCTAAAACAATTTGTAGCACTTACAAGTGCTTTGGGCTCATAATGGATTCAAAGCAGTCCACATATGAGCAGAATGAGCAACCAGGTTCTGTTACCAGTCCTGATGGTAGTGTTCCCAGTACGTCATCTGGGCAAGGCAATGTCAAACTATACAGTGTTTCGAAATCAGTCCAAAAAAACACACACCCAAAAATTTTTACCGTGTTGAAGCGAAAAAGAAGTCTAACTGAGGAAAAGTTAAGTGACGATAAAAAACAAAATTGCCAACATGCCATTCTACACACGCAGTGGCAAAGAGAGAATGAGGCCTTCACCTTTCTCTATTAGTGGCAGATCCAAAAAAGTTACAGAGCCTACAATTGGTGCACAACTACTGTTACGTGCAAGATAACAGTAAGGCATTGGAGGATAATGTTTGCTCTGATTCACAAATGACACCAATCCCTGTGGAGAGTCCATCCAACAGTGGGATGTCTAATCGTGAGCATTCTGTTAGTGTACCCATGAAGAAGGGCCCTTTCAGCAGTTCTGCTGATGTGTGCCTTAACAGCCCGAGTGTAGCCGGTGATACACAAATTGAGGATGCCACTTTGGAATTAGAAGAGGATGAGGGGGAGATTTGTGGAGGCGACAAGGGCGCTAATGAGGATGTTAATGAGGATGAGGTTGTTTGTGTAAGTCCTGCACCAGTGGCAGCAGTTCTGGCACGTGACAAGAAAAAGGCCATTGTGTCAAGTGTTGGGAAAAGCTGAAAGTTCTTCCAAAAAAATTACAAGCACTCCATCATCAGCTAGGACCCTCTGGTCACCGACATCCCGACAGCTACAAAATACACCCACCACACCCTCCTCATCAATATCCTCAGTAGCGCTCGGAGTTAGCCCGGCATCACACTTATTAAGGCTGGATGACTCCTGCACTATTATTGATTCCTCTAAAGAAAGCGTTAGTCCCACTGCTGCTGCTGTTGCTGCTGCTGGGGGTGAATCGTCAGCCCAGAGGAAGGCCAAGAAAAAGAGCAGTCCTACATTTCAACAATTAACTGTGAAACAATCATTTGCCAGGGGAAGCAAATATGACAGCAGTGACCCAGTCGCCAAGCGAATCACAGACGCCATGGCTGCAATGTTAGTGTTAGATCTGCGTCCAATCTCCACAATAAACGCAGCTGGTTTTTCACAGTTAATTGAGGTCTTGTGTCCGCGTTACAGAATTCCATCGGGAACACCATTTCTCCCGTAAAGAAATTCCACAACTATACCAAAAAGTGTGTAAAAATGTAGAGATTGCGCTGAAAAATGCCATTCTGCCCACTGTCCACTTAACCACAGATATGTAGACAAGTGGAAGTGGGTTGGTCATTCACCTTCACCAGCAGGAACAGCAGCAGCATTTACACCACTACGTAACATTTGTCACAGGCAGACCACTTTTTGTATCATCGGCTTTACTAACAGGCATACAGCGGACAATTTGTTACGCAAACTAAGACATTTGATTGATACATGGCTTATACCACTTGGACTCTCCCCAGGATATGTCATTTCTGATAACGCCAACAATATAGTGTGAGCATTACAGCTGGGTGATTTCCAACACATTCCCTGTTTTGCTGACACCATCAACTTGGTGGTGCAGAGCTTCCTACAAAATAACCATGAGGTGCAGGAGATGCTTTCGGTGGCCCGTAAAATTTCGGGCCATTTCAGGCATTCAGCCACAGCATGTAGAAGATTACAGCAGCTCCAAGAGCAGTTTAACTTGCCCTGCCACAAAGTTAAGCAAGAGGTGGTAACTAGGTGGAATTCCACACTGTACATGCTTCAGAGGATGGAGGAACAGTGCAAAGCCATCCAAGCATATTGCACAAGCCATGACATTGGGAAAGGAGGGGGGATGTATTTCACTCTTGCACAGTGGGGAATCCTTTCAGTGCTATGCAAGGTGCTGAAACCATTTGAAGTTGTGACGTGTGAGGTGAGCGCAGACTCTGCTAGTTTGAGCCAAGTTATTACTTTAATTAGACTATTGGAAAAGCAGCTTGAGAAACTGAAGGAGGAGCTGAAAGAAAGCAATTCAGCAAAGTATGTTGGGATCAAGTACTTAATTTGCTTCACAATGATCCTCGAGTTATTAAGATCTTGAACTCGGATCAGTACGTTTTGGCCACTGTGCTTGATCCATGGTTTAAGACCTACATTGAGTCTTTACTTGTAAATGAGCGAGATGTGAACTTTTGCAAGGAGCTATTGCTCAGCAAGTTGGCCGCTGAACTGGGCCTCGGCTTGACGACGTGTCCTCCTTCACTTTCTCAAGCTGCTGCTGCTCGTAAAAAATTACATTTCCCAAAAAAAAGCAGGGAAGACGCAGGGGGTAGACCAGAACAATTTAACATCTGGGCTGGTTTGAAGGATTTTTCAAATAAATGTGTCACCTTGCCCATAACTCCATCCAATACAAGTATAAACATGCAAAGGATGGTGGAGGATTATTTTCAAGAGGTAATTGATATGGAAATGTCAGACAGTCCCTTTCCTTACTGGGAGGAAAAGCAGGCCATTTGGAAACCCATGTACAAACTTGCTTTGTAATGCCTAAGCTGCCCACCCTCCAGTGTGTACTCTGAACGAGTATTCAGTACAACCGGGAACTTAGTCAGTGATCGCCGTCGAAGGTTACTTCCAAAAAATGTGGAGAAAATGATGTTTATAAAAATGAACTACATCTTCCACGAGGAAGGCCTTCACCATCAAAGACATCCAAGCACTGACTGTTCTCTAATGGCGGATTCAAGCGGCGATGAATTGATAGTCTGTGATGATGACGTACACACTGATGTGGGTGAGGATGAAGATCCAGATGATGACGATAACATCTTTTTAAAACTTTCTATTTAAGTCTAGGGTGCAATCTACCCCCAAAGAGGAAAGGGACTTGGGGCATTTCCATATCACGTACCGTCTTGAAAGGCTGCTGTTTATCCTTAAGGGTAGGGTGTCATACACACAGTAACCCCAAAATGGCTTTCTCCATTTTAATTAATATTGTACTGTCTATAACGGCTGAATTTTTTGGTATTTTCGACAAGTGGAGGGGGGCCTATAGAGACAGAAACCAAACTGGCTTTCTCCATTTCAATTAATATTGTACAGTCTATAACGGCTGAATATTTTGGTATTTTCGACAAGTGGAGGGGGGCCTATAGAGACAGAAACCAAACTGCCTTTGTCCATTTCTTTACATATTTAACTATAAGTGTAGGGGGTAATATACATCCAAAGATGATGGCTGCATTGCCAATATGCATAGATGGAGAGGAAGACAATCTGTTTTGTGTATAGAATTAATGAAAGCCTACCGACCAAGAATTAAACTGTTTATTTGATAATTTATTAGCTTTACAATTACATTACTTATCCAAGACACAGGTGGAGCACTAAATTTGGTTATTTTAGGCCCAAAAACATTGATTTTCCAACAAAATTGCAAAACAAAACCAAAACCAAAACACGCAATGGCGGTTTTGCAAAACCAAAACCAAAACACGACAGTAATCCAGATCCAAAACCGAATACAAAACCAAAACACGGGGGTCAGTGGCCATCTCTACACATGATACACTGATGCTCTGGTGTATATACTAAGACTGAACCAAGGATTTAAAAGTACAATAAACCGTGAGAAATGGGTGATGAATACAAAGTTTTCAGTCCAGTAGCACCCTGTTTTCTCATAGCTTTACTCTCCTTAATGACTCAGGCCCCTGATGTCTACAAAGCAAAAATAAAAAGTTTCCTTCATCATACCCATTATATTTTATATACAGTACTTTGCAATGGACTGAGGCTAACTACTGTGGTACGTTTATTAAACATTCTCCTGGGATTTAGCAATCTCTTTTATCAAGCTTTAAAGAGGCTTTATATATGAGCTGTTTGTGAAAAATCATCATCATCAACATTTATTTATGTAGCGCCAGCAGATTCTGTAGCGCTTTAGAATTGGGAACAAACAGTAAATCCCTATTACTTCTGGCACACTTATTTCTCAGAGTCCTTTTTTCATTCTCACAATTCTTTTTGCTCCTCTATAGTATAGTTGAAAAACTGAATCAGCTGAGTTAATTCACCATATAACCTTCATCTATTTTTTTTAAAAAAAACATTTTTATTGAAGATGTCCAGACATCAATCATACATTAAAGTTTGTTTGATAAAGAAAGAGAAGCATTCAATTGTAAATACAATCAACATACATGTACATAGATATTGTTACATTTTTTATGGATTCTACTTGAGGAGGTTTGGCAACACCTCGCTACATATATTCCAGGATTTATATATCAGATATTAATATATTATAGGACTGTAACATGAAGCAGGACAATACTACAATATGATAACACTTGTGATGAGAACAAACATATCACCCTCCCTCAATGAGAGGGGTGTTCGCAACATTACAGTTACCCCTCCCCCAACCTATCATCAGGGTGCGGAGGGACCAGAGGGAGAGAACAGGCCCGCCCCATCATCTCATACAAAAATAGGAGGGTCTCGGAGAAGCACCTTTGTTTCATACCACAATGTCTGGTGAAAGCATTCATAAGTTGGTTACGTAGTTGGGAGGGTAGGATATCAATGTAGCTTTCCCAAGTCTCAAAAAAATTGTGAGTTAGGGTACTCTTCTGGAGAGAAGCCTCCAGCCAGTCCATTCTCAGGAGAAAGTACATCTTTTCTTTAAATAAATCGAGTGTTGGAGGGGTGTTCTGGATCCACATATGGAGCAGTGGCACACGCAGGGGTGGTTTGTGAGTCTCTAGAAACCCCCCCCCCTGCGCTAACTAAGTGGCCACTGTCCTATACAGCAGCCGCGGCGCTGTCAAAGAAGCATCCGCGGTGGTGCAGTAGTGTATACAGCACCGCCGCGGACGCTTCTTAGACAGCGCCGCGGCTGCTGTATAGGACAGACCTGACGAAACGAAGCTGCTGCGCATCTCTCTCGGGTTGTTTGTTTTTTTGGGGTCGGGGGGAAACCCCCCCCCGACAATCCTCCGTGCGCCCCTGTGGAGGATCGATTTCCTAGCCGCTGCAGATATTGCCATACGTAACCTTCTTCCTCCTACAGAGGTTCGTGCGTCAGGAGGCAAAATACCCAGTATTGCCCATTCGGGGGTGAGTGGCAAAAAATTAAATAAATCTGCAGTTGCAAACCTCCATACCCAGGTCCAGAAGGCCCTAATTATAGGACATGCCCATAAACAATGATATAGATCTGCTTGGGTTTCACCACATTTAGGACATCTAGAATCAGCTGAAAGACCAATAATGTTTCGACGATGTGGTGAGAGGTAACCCCTGTGGAATATGTTAAGAAACATCTCTGCGTATATGGTAGCTGGGAAAAGCTTTATCGAAGTGGCCAATCCTTTCAACAACACCTGTTTTGTTAATTGGAGAAATGGCGCAACCATCCACTCAGGCCCGAATTTATTTTAGTGTGATCTATTATAGTTCTCAGAAAAGCATCGTTGGACGAGATCGCTCCCTTTTTGGAGGAAGTAGCTAATAATAAAGTATCAAGAGGGTTATCCCAATCCACTGATGAGAAGAGCGATATCACCTCTGAAAACTACAACCATCCCCGACATTAAATCAATAGCACCCACATAATAATTAGGCCTCCCTCCAGCCAAACTTTTAAATAATAGTACTCACATTTGATAAATAGATCTATTTCCCTCCAACCAATCCCCAACATTAAAGTAATAATATTCCAATTAAATAAATAAACCTATTTCCCAAACTCCGAACAGCCCCAGCAATAAATTATTAGTATTTACGTTTAATATAACCATTTTCCACAACCATCCTCGGCATTAAATAATATTCACATTTAATAAACAGCCCTCCTCCCCAAACTCAGCTCCACATTCAATTAATAGCCCCGCATTAAATTAAAGGTCCCTTAATCCTATATTTAATAAGCTCCAGTATTAATTAAATAGCCCCCCAATAAATTAAATAGCCACACCATTACCACACAAATAATAAAATCCATTAAATAATTAGCCCTAGCCTAAACACCACCATTAAATTAATAGCCTACCACCCACACTTGTACTATTAAAACAGACCCCCCTTCCCCCATATCACACAATATATTAAGACCCCCTATTCCCTCACACTTTATAGCAGCATACACCCCACCTATCTTACACACACTTTAGCAGCCTCCCCATCATATACACACTTTAGCAGCCCCCCATCATACACACACTTTAGCAGCCCCCTCCCTTTCCTACACACAATTTAGCAGCCCACTCCCTATCCTACACCCACTTTAGTAGCCCAACATTTCTAGGAGTCCTCCCGGACTCCCGAGAGAGCAGGGCAACTTCCCGGTTAGTTAAATGGCAGGGGCGGGGCTTAGGACGTGATTCACGAGTGGTCGTGGCCCCGCCCTCTGTTGTAATAGACTAACAATTGTTATGTCAGTTTAGGGGTGGGGCCAAATGATGCAATTGACCGGGCTCCGTCCACCACATACCCACCTCCCCCCAGGTCTCCTGGAGGACAACTTGCCAAAGTTGAAAAATATGACTAAGTTTGTGTCTTTCCTATGATATTAAAAGCAAAAAACTGGTGAATCTAGCACCCCAAATCCATATGAATAATCTATTACTAATCAAAAATACATGTAGTTTATTCCATATCATTCACATTTCTTACTCCTTATAAACAAAACACATTAATTATAAAAGAAATCTGATAATATTGCAGATCATTATTTACTTTTGTATCTTCTCATAAGTTAAGTTTTGTGATGACTGGTGGCTCCAGCTCCTGCTGTAAGCCTTCCTTAAAGTCGCCAGGTGCCTCCGATATTTGGCTTTGATTCATGGGTGTAACTACCAGGGTAGAAGGGATAGCAGCTGATTTCGGGCCCAGCAACTCAGAGGACCCCTCACGGACCCTCAGCTGCCAGATCCTGTGTAGCTACCACCCATGCTGCTCTATGCCCTGCTCCCCTCTACTCAGGGCCGGTGCTAGGGTTCTCAGCGCCCTAGGCAAAATTTCAAAATACCGCCCCCCCCACCCACCCCAAGACACGCCAAATACCCACTTCCCAGACCCTCACACACTTCACTTTCGGTAAAAAAAAAAAAAAAAATAAGCCTTACCTCCTACAGCGGTCTGGCTGCCGTGATGTTTCATAGAGAACGTTGTCCAGATTCCACTGCTGTCCAGGGGTAATCACAGGATTTCTATTGGGGAAGTATCCAAGCATTAGATATGGGAACAAAAACTTGTGAGAATGACCCATCACACTCTGCTCCCCCTGCAGTATACTGCCCCACCCCACTGCTTGACCATGTGCTCTCTCCCCCCCCCCGCAGCACCATGTCCTCTGTCCCCGCCCCTGCAGCACCATGTCCTCTGTCCCCCCCCCCCCTGCAGCACCATGTCCTCTGTCCCCCCCCTGCAGCACCATGTCCTCTGTCCCCCCCTGCAGCACCATGTCCTCTGTTCCCCCCCTGCAGCACCATGTCCTCTGTCCACCCCCCTGCAGCACCATGTCCTCTGTCCCCCCCCCCCTGCTGCACCATGTCCTCTGTCCCCCCCCCACCTGCAGCACTATGATTTTATTGGCATGTCATGCTCTATATTTGACTTGCAGCAAGTCAATAATAGAGCATGAGGTGCCAATAAAATAATTATTTTATCCACCATAGTGTTTAAATCAAAGATAGAGCATGAAGTGCAAAAGAAGTAATTTTTCCACCGCATATTTTGCAAATCAAATATAGAGTATGACGTGGAAAATAGTAATTTTTATACCATTGAAAAAATACTATTTTCCACCTCATGCTCTATATTTAATTTGCAAGCTATGTGGGAGAAAAATTAATATTATTTGCAACTTCATGCTCTATCTTTGATTTAAAAACTATGGTGGATAAAATAATTATTTTATTGGCACGTCATGCTTTATTATTGACTTTAAGCAAGTCAAATATAGAGTATGAGGTGCAATAAAATAATTATTTTATTCACCATAGTTTTTAAATTAAATATAGACCATAAAGTGTGACATAATAATAAAAAATCCCACCCCCAACATTTTTTGGGCCTCCACACTTCCCCTTTGGGTACCCCATTTTTTATAAAATGAAATTAATAATACAAAAAAAAAATAAAAGATAAAGATACTTACTGTTTTGGATGCTGAAGGCTGTTCAGATGCAGAGAGGTTCTTCTGTAATGGCTGCCCACCGCTCCTCAGCTTCTTTACACCAGAGGAGAGGGGTGGAGCAGCCTTGGCATGCTGGGAAAGGAGGGGGGCGCAGGGTAGCAAACTTTATTCACACTGTCTGTCACTGACAGACAGTGTGATATACCACACAGGCGCCGCGGAAGAGTGACCCAGTGTCACCTGATCACTGATGTCAGTGATCAGGTGTGTGACAGACAGTGGGAGCGACGCGCCGGGCAGCCTGGGCGGACATTGAAGAAACAGCGGCGGTGGCACCACCTCTCCTACTTCTCACCGCTGACTAGATTTTCAAATCTAGTCAGCGGCAGCGGCGCCCTGCAGGTCCCGGCGCCCTAGGCAACTGCCTAAGGTTGCCTAATGGGAGCGCCGGGCCTGCCTCTACTATGTCTTCTGAACACTGCGCTGCTTAGTGCTTAAACAGAGATGCATGTAAAATACATTGTTCAGTGTTACAGCTCTGATAAAACGGGACCCTACTGCACTACGGACATCCAGGGGTCTACGCATCAAACTGATTTGACACTTAAAAATGACTGTTTCCATCTTTTTAGTATGTTGCTATGTAATACATGCCCACGGAGGAGATATTTGTCTAAACGGAGATTTCTGCCATACCATTCAGGATCGCAGTCTCTATAGATTAATATGGGGACTGCCATGTTCTGCAGTGCATGAAGCTTTGATAAACTTCTCATTGCACAGAAAAGTAACACCAGCTCAGAAGGTCTGATGTCAATGATGTGTGTGAGTGAGGGAAGCAGATGGGTCTGATGCCAATGATGTGTGTGAGTGAGGGCAGCATGGGGGGGTGGTCTGTTGTCAATGATGTACGTGAGTGAGGGCAGCGGGGGAGGGGGTCTGATGTCAATGATGTGCGTGAGTGAGGGCAGTGGGGGGGGGTCTGATGTCAATGATGTGTGTGAGTGAGGGCAGAGAGGGCTTGTGTCAATGTTCTGCATGTGATAGCAAAGGGGGCTTGTAGCAATGTAGTGCGTGTGTAAGTGTGTGTGTGTGTGTGTGTGTGTGTGTGTGTGTGGGCAGGGAGCTTGTGGCAATATAATGTGTGTGTGTGTGTGTGTGAGGTAGGTAGTGGCTCATTAATGAGTGCTATTTTATTTGTGGGGTGATGTTGGGGAAATTAAATAAATAGTGGGGACTATTAATTTAAGATGGGGTGGCTTGGGGGCTATTAATTGAACGTGGGGGTGAGTTTGGGGAGAATGAGGTTTATTTATTAAATGTGAATATGAATTATTTAATGGCAGTGATGGTTGTGGGAAATAGGTTATTTATTATGTATTAAAGGGGAATACTATTACTTTAATGTTGGGGTTGGTTGGAGGGATATAGATCTATTAATTAAATGGAAATACTATTATTTTAATTTTGGGACTGGAGGAAGGCCTAATTATTGAAAGTGGGTGCTATTGACTTAACACCGGGCTGGTTGGAGTTTCTAAATGTACCCATTTTTATTTCCAAATAGGGCCCCCAACATTCCAGGATCCAGACAAGCCACAAATAAAGCAACCAGAAGCCACAGGTGGTGAAAGAAGCAAGAACAGGTAGGGGAGAGCAGGACAGTCTGTTAAATGTTCTGATTCTAGTGGGACAATGCCGATTTTTTGGTAACGGTTCTGCCCAATCTAAGGGGCAGGCCAAAACTGTGCACTCTTTATATATGCATTCTTTATTTTCTACAGTACACTATGGTGCTAGCTGTCCTTCGTGGGCTTACCACATCCCCTCTAGTGGTTTGGTTATACCTCTCTAGTGGCTAGCCACACCCCTTCTGGTGGGCCTCTACCATCGTATTCCCCCTGTGGGCTCTTCATACCCCAGTCTGACACTGTTTAGTGGCACTGCATTATGTTGATTCATAAGGCCTGAGTCATTAAGGAGAGCAAAGCAGAAAAAAGGAGTAACTTTGCACCTTGGCAAAACCATGTTGCATTGGAGAAGGAGGTAAATTTAAAATGTGGGAACAGATTTATAGTTGGGGAAGGGCAGATGCGGGCTGGGCAGGGGGGCAGTGGGTGTGAGGAGGGGGGGTCTTAATATTATGTGGGAGATAGGCTAATAATTTATTTGTGGAGTACAGATGCGGGCTAATTATTGGGTGCTATTTTATTTGTGGGGTGATGGTGGGGCACTTTAATTTAATAGTGGCGCCTATGAATTTAAGATGGGATGACTGGAACTTTAATTTAATGCTGGGGTGGTTTGGGAGCTATTAATTGATTGTGGGGCTGTTTGGGGAAAATCAGGTATATTTATTAAATGTGATTATGACTTATTTAATTCCTAGGATTGTTGTGGGAAATGGTTATATTTATTAAACGTAAATGCTATTTCATTTATTGCTGGGGCTGTTTGGATGGAGGGAAATAGTTTTATTTATTAAATGTATATGCTATTAATTTAATGTCTGGGCTAGTTAGAGGGAAATGGATCTATTAATAAAATGTGAATACTATTATTTCAATATTGGGGCTGGAGGAAGGCCTAATTATAAATCATGGGTGCTATTTTGATTTAACATTAGGCTGGAGGATTTTTTTAAAAAATTTCATGTGCCAATTATTTTACAAATAGGGCCCCCAACATTCCAGGATCCAGACGAGCAGCAACTAAAGACACCAGCAGCCACAAGTAGTTAAAGTGACAAGAAGAGGTAGGAGAGAGCAGGACAGTCTGCCAGAGATGGTGAATCTGGTGGGACATCCCTGTATTTGGGTTACTGTCTCGCTTAGTCAGGATTTGGTCTGATTGCAAGGACAGTTGGGAGATATGTCCCACTTCATACTGTACTACTCGTGAAGGCAGAGCCTTCACAGGCCTTCATTATTTAAGATTTATCATTTATAATAATAATGTATTGCTGGGTTAAGCAACACTAAAATAGCCTTTTTTTTATATTGATAAATATATATTGTACCAAAAATCACTCTTTAATGATGGGCCACTACTTATGGACCAGTGCTATGTGCTTGAACCCCAGGCCAAAGTCTGCCAGTCCCTGGGGATGGGCATGTTCTAGATCAGGCCTGTCCAACCTGCGGCCCTCCAGATGTTGTGAAACTACAAGTCCCAGTATGCCCTTCCAGCTATCAACTGTTTGTCTACCAGCAAAGCATGCTGGGGCTTGTAGTTTCACAACACCTGGAGGGCCGCAGGTTGGACAGGCCTGTTCTAGATCAACTTAATGTTCAGTGTAAACATAAAGCTATCAAGTATTTGTGTGCTACATGCCCAAAAAAAAACAGTTTTTTCTTTATGTGCAAAATAAATAATATGCACCCTTTGCATTGTAACATGGTTACAGTATCAAACTTACTCCGTTCTTTAGCATTGCCCTTCTTAATGACTCAGGCACATAGACCCCCTAGTTAGTATTTCAGATGCTATGACATACTGCATAGTTGCCTACTCTCCCGGAGAGCAGGGCAACCTCCCGCATGCAGCAGATCTTCTTAGTTAACATGGTGGGGGTGGGGCTTAGTGATGTGATTATCAAGTCATCGTGGCCACACCCCCTGTTGGAATAGGGTAAAATTATGTTGCCTGTTTAGGGGGGCGGGGCCAATTCATGCAATTTGGCGAGCCCCGCCCCCACACGCTCATCTGCCCCCAGGATCTCCCAGAGCACACCAACCAAAAGTTGGTAAGTATGCATTACTTACCCTGCCTTTGTGTATGAATCAGTTAATCCACACATTATGGGCCTGATTCTTTAAGAAAGTAAAGCAAAAAAAAAAATAAGAGTAACTTTACACCTTGGCAAAACCACATTGCCTTGGAGGGGGAGTTAAATGTAAAATGTGATGGCAGATTTATAGTTTATAACTTTAAATTTCAGTGTAAAAATAAAGCTATCAAGTATTTGTGTGCTACATGAAAAACAGCCAGTACTTAACTTATGTGCTAAATAATAAACTAATATGCACCCCTAGCATTGTAACATGGTTACAATGCTAGCTGTGCATAACATTACTCATTGTTTTGCTTTACTTTCCTTAATGAATCAGGCCCAGGTGTGTCTGCTCTGTTAGAGAAGCACCTCCCACCTAACATGGGGACATGCTACAGATGAGTGAAAGAGATCATGGTGTAAATAATTAAGTATAAGATCTCTGGTCATTTAATGTATATCATACTTGCCAACTCTCCCAGAATGACTCCCGATTCCAGGTGGGTCTCCCGGATTCCCGGAAGAATATGGCAGCCTCCCGCATCTGCCCAATTCATTAGGAAGTGGGCAGAATTAAAACCAAAATGCCACGATTCCCAGAGAATCGCGTCATTTGACCCCGTCCCTGCTGTAAACTGATCCGTCATTACATCACAGGGCCACCCACCCACCTCCCCCCGGCAGCTCCCAGATGCCAACTGCCATAAGTTGGCAATTATGATGTATATTATTCAGTATTTATTATTATTATTATTAATTTTTATTTATAGGGCGCCACAAAGTATCCGTACAGCCTTTGTAATATATTCATTCCAAATAATTGGTTTACTTGCTCTTTAATAAAATGACCCTGATTAAAAATAATATGCCTGATATATTAAGCAAAGGAGAGCCAAAATAAATGAGTACCTTTGCACCTTGGCAAAACCATGTTGCATTGGAGGGGGAGGTAAATTTAAAATGTGATATATAGTTCGGGTAGGGCATGTCCTAGGTCAACTTTAAATTTCAGTGTAAACATAAAGCTATCAAGTATTAGTGTGCTACATGAACAAACAGCCAGTATTTAACTTATGTGCAAAATAACAAACTAATTTGCACCCCTTGCATTGTAACATGGTTTTGTCCAAGAGAAAACTATTTTTTTTGCCTTACTCTCCTTAATGAATCAGGCCCAATGTGTTTGACAAAGTCTGATAGAATGTAAACTTTTTGGGACAGCTTGATAATAAGATTCATAAACTAACAGAAACCTTCAGAATGTGTTATGGAACATATTGAGCATTTTGGCAATTTTACTTTAGGAATATGGCATTAAGTTATAATTTTAAATGAGTGATAGGTAACCTGATACCCTTCGGTGACCTTATGGTGCTGCCCTCTAACCATCATAGGGCAGCACATTAACCTTAATCTCACTAATAAATTAAAACAATATATTTCATCAAGGATAAAGACCATTATCTGTAATAACATATCAGCAGGCATTTTAAACAAGTATTACACGATATAACAGACAGATCTGACAATAAAGCAGGAAGGAGCTGGGGGCCACAGGTTAAGGCTCAGAGGGTCACATGCTTCCTTAGGGCCTCATAATTGTTTTACATATATCTAATATATGATATGTGATGATCATTTGTAATTCAAAAATTATTCCATATATTTTGTTTTTGCGTTGCTCGCCCATAAGTAAAATTTGTTTCAAATAAATAGTAATCTTACCTTAGATCATGTGATGTTAGATCCAGTACACACATACTCACAGGCAGCTACTAACTGACACTTCTGGGACCAGCACTAACTGTTATACCCAAGCTGAGTGACATCACAGAAGCTCAGTCACATGATCAGCCTAGTCAGAGCTGGCATATCTTAACTATCCTACCTTTAGAACCAGGGGGAAATTAAAAAAAATAATTACATTTTAATGGGCACTAACACTATTTTACATATCATTGGTAAAATTTCCCAGCAATGACTATTGTGAACCAAGATATGGTTTTCAGGAAGTTTATACTACCTGTATGTGTTTTTAAAAAGTATTAGAGCTATTAAGCTAAAATATGTCATGTATTTGGCATGTCAGTGGAGAATCGTCTATGGGAGCTGCATGTCAAATTTTAGAAAAAAAGAATAAAAAAATACCAATTAGGCATAATCAAAAATTGAAAAGCTTGCCATTTATTTCCACTTCCTAGTTTGCAAAAAGTCACAGTTTTTCTGTTTTTGTGGGAGAGCATAACTCACGAATTTCTGGGAGTCCTCCCGGATTCCTGGGAGAGCTGGGCAACCTCCTGTATGGAGCATCCTTCGTTACTTAACAGGGTGGGGGCGGAGCTTAGTGGCACAATTCTCATGTCATCGTGGCCCTGCGCCCTGTTGGAATAGGGTAACATTTTGCTGCATGTTTAGGGATGGGGCCAATTCACACACTTTGGCAAGCCCCGCCCCCACACGTTCATCGGCCCCCAGGATCTCCCGGAGCACACCAACCAAAAAATGGTAAGTGTGGCATAACTGTGGGTGAAAATCGGAATTGCCGGAATGATTTGGTTCCCTTCAGGGCCCTCTGCTGCTTGGTGTCTTGAGTAAAGCTTGTTGTCTTTTCTCTCCCTATATAGTAAATTCTGTTCTGCTACACAGATATATTCTCTGTAATATGTGGAACAACTATTACACATATTATATTGCATATATTTTGTATTGTTTTGTAGTGTGTGTGTGTATATATATATATATATATATATATATATATCAAAATGATAAGTTATGGAAGGACGGCGCCTTCAGGTGTAAAAACAGATAATAGTGTATATATAGTCAGTAAGCTCAGAGAGTCCAGAGACCATAAAATCCCGAGAAAAATAGTAATGCAGGTGGATATCAGCATTTAGCAGCATATATCAGCAAATCAGGTGAGACACTGTGCAGATTAATAGTATAGTAGTGTGCGTACCAGAAATAAGTAAAATAACAGCTTATCTGTATATAGACTCCTCAGTCATCCCAGGTGGTGATTTCCTTGCTCGCAGAGACAAGATGCAAATATAGTATGTTCCATTAATAACTGCTGCATCACCGCTCAATAGTAGGAAAGATATAAGAAATCCATATGGTGTAGTATTTTTGCAAACAATTTATTCAGCAGATTAAAAATATAAAATGCAAACTCACAATGAAGATAATAAATATAAACTTATCTGTATAATATACATGCGAGATCACTGGTAGTCATATCCCTGGAGGTAGTTAAAGATGTCCCTCTATAGGCTCCATACAAATGCTCAGGAAAGGGTGATATCTTAATTTGTTACTCCCAGGGTAGATCAGTGAAACAGGTTTCAGATAGTACAGTTGTGGCCCTCAATGCGTTTCGTTCAGTTTGAACTTCATCAGGAGTAATTAAGTGATATTAAAAACTATGCCCTTTATATAGGGGTGTGTAGTGCCATTTTGCGCTAAAATCGCGGGTAAATGACATCACCGCACATGCGCAGAGCGCCGCCATTTTAAAAAAAATATATAATTTTTTTTTTTTTTTTTTTAAAATGACACCTTATGGTCTAATTAGTATATTAGTACATTCGTGATTGTGCAGTGGTGAAAGGGCTTTTTAGAGGATGCCCTAGAGGAACAGTGGGTGTTGTTAGGCTAAGAGAAAGTACATTTATAAGTATGGGCATGGATCTCCATAAAGGGAGATATACGGTGGCCATTTTGGTTAAGGGAAAACTTCAATTTCAAAGTATTTGTGGAAGTTATTAAGCACAACAAATGTATGGTACTATATAGGGATGTGCATCGGCGACTTTTGGTGTCTCGTGTTTTGTGTTTTGTATTCGGATTTTCGCGATGTTTTGGGTTCGGATTTGTTTCGCAAAACAGCTGCCGAAAGGTTTTGGTTCGGATTTAAGGTTTTGGATTCGGATTTTTTTTTAAAAAAGCATAAAAAGTTCAAAAATCAAGTTTATGGGCTTATTTTCACTCCTACGCTATTATTAACCTCAATAACATTCAATAACAAGCATTTCCACTAATTTACAGTGTATTCTGAACACCTCACAATATAGTTATTAGTCCAAAACGTTGCAACGAGGTATCTTTCTGGACTGCGTAGTGGAGTGGTCCCCACAATATAAAAAGAAAACCATCAAATGGTCTTAATCGCACCAAAAAATGTACCTGGAATGCGTAGAGGAGTGGGCCACCACAATATTATTTAAAAACCCTGAACTTGTATGATTCGCACCAATAAATGTATCTGGACTGCGTAGAGGAGTGGGTCACCACAATATAATAAGAAAACCCTGAACTTGTATGATTCGCACCAATAAATGTATCTGGACTGCGTAGAGGAGTGGGTCACCACAATATAATTTAAAACCCTGAACTTGTATGATTCGCACCAATAAATGTATCTGGACTGCGTAGAGGAGTGGGTCACCACAATATAATAAGAAAACCATCAACTGGTCTTAATCGCACCAATAAATGTACCTGGACTGCGTAGAGGAGTGGGTCACCACAATATAATTTAAAAACCCTGAACTTGTATGATTCGCACCAATAAATGTATCTGGACTGCGTAAAGGAGGGGGTCACCACAATATAATATGAAAACCATCAACTGGTCTTAATCGCACCAAAAAATGTACCTGGACTACGTAGAGGAATGGGTCACCACAATATAATTTAAAAACCCTGAGCTTGTATGATTCGCACCAATAAAAGTATCTGGACTGCGTAGAGGAGTGGTCACAAAAATATAATTAATAAAAAACCCTCCACGGCTCTGAATTTCCCCAAAAAAAATTCTGGACTGTGTAGTGGGGTGGCCCCGGTACTAAATTTGATACCTGGGCCACAATACCTCCTCCAAGTTCCAAGTGTAGTGTTTATAACATATTAACACTACACTAATTCTAGCATGTCAAACCCTCTTGTTTTAAATAATGACAGGGCATTTAACTTTTGATTTAATTTTTTGAATTTGTAGACATTTTCTTTTACTTTTTGAACATGGCAAACGACTGTTGCATGGTCACATAATGCCAAAAAAATAGTTGCAAGATGGAATTGTCCTTGGGCCCTCCCACCCACCCTTATGTTGTTGAAATAGGACATGCACACTTTAACAAACCAATCATTTCAGCGACAGGGCCTACCAAACAACTGTGGCTGAAATGATTGGTTTGCTTGGGCCCCCACACCAAAATAACAATTCATCACTCCCTGTACAAACTAAACAGGCTCTACTGAGGAAAGATGTCGTCCTCATCCTCAACCTCTGATTCCTCTCCCCCTACAGTGTGTACTTCCTCCTCCTCACACATTATCAATTCGTCCCCGCTGGACTCCACAACCACAGGTCCCTCTGTACTATCTGGAGGGCAGTGCTGTACTTCATTGAGGAATTGATTATTCATTTTTATAAACATCATTTTTTCAACGTTGTGAGGAAGCAACCTCCTTCGCCGCTCACTGACCAGGTTCCCCGCTGCACTAAAAACTCTTTCCGAGTACACACTGGAGGGAGGACAACTCAGGTAAAATAGAGCCAGTTTGTACAGGGGCTTCCAAACTGCCTTTTTTTCCTGCCAGTAACAATATGGACTGTCTGACATGTCTATTTGGATGGTGTCAGCAAAATAATCCTCCACCATTTTTTCAATTGTGACAGCATCCAATGCAGCGACAGTAGACATGTCTGCAATGGTTGGCAGGTCCTTCAGTCCGGACCAGATGTTATCAGCATCCCCACCAGCGGCTCTTTTAGGAAAACTGAGCTTTTTCCTCCTAGCCATAGATGTGGAAGAAAATGAGGGTGGAGCTGTTGGCATGTCACGGTCCTCTTCAGAGGACAATCTCCTGACCAGCAGGTCTTTGCACCACTGTAGACTTGTGTCCGCCGGAAACAGAGACACAACATACGCTTTAAACCGAGGATCGAGCACTTTGGCCAGAATGTATTCCTTTCCTTAAAAGAGTGACCACCCTCGGATCCTGGCAAAGCGTACGAAGGGCTTCATCCACAAGAGCTACATGCTTTGTTGGATCGCAATGCTTTACCAGCTCCTCCCTCACTTTCTCCAGCTGCTTCTGCAACAGCCTGATCAGGGGAATGACCTGACTCAAGCTGGCAGTGTCGGAACTGACTTCTCGTGTGGCAAGTTCAAACGGCTGGAGAACCTTGCACAACACGGAAATCAGTCTCCACTGCGCTTGACTCAGGCGCATCCCCACTCCTTTGCCTATGTCGTAGGTGGCTGTGTAGGCCTGAATGGCCTTTTGCTGCTCCTCCATCCTCTGCAGCATATAGAGGGTGGAGTTCCAGCGCGTCACAACCTCTTGTTTGAGGTGATGGCAGGGCAGGTTCATGCTTTTTTGATGTGCCTCTAGTCTGCGGTAGGCACTGGCTCAATGCCGAAAGTGTCCAGCAATTTTGCGCACCACCGCAAGCATTTCCTGCATACCCCTGTCACTCTTGAGGTAATGATGCACCACCAAATTAATGGTGTGTGCAAAACATGCTACTGGCATTGTTTGACACCACAAATCCCCATGAAAGTCTAAGTGGGGTAAGCCACTGGGAGATAATTTCCCTCAGTTTCTCTAATATGTTGTCAGCGTTGTGCCTCTTATTAAAGCCTGTAATACACAATGTTGCCTGCCTTTGCACGAGCAGCCATTTTGTAGATGCTGCTACTGATGCAGCTGTTGCTGTTGCTGCGGAAGGCGATGCATCTACCCAGTGGGCTGTCACAGTCATATAGTCCTTCGTTTGCTCATAACCACTTGTCCACATGTCCGTGGTTAAGTGGACAGTGGGTACAACTGCATTTTTCAGAGCACTGAGGACACTTGATCGTACTTCTCTGTACATTTTTGGTATCGCCTGCCTAGTGAAGTGGAATCTCGACGGGATTTGGTACCGGGGACACAATACCTCCATCAACCCTCTAAATCCCACTCCACTGATGGCGGACACCGGGCACACGTCTAACACCAACATTGCAGTTACAGCCGCAGTTATACGCTTTGCAATACGGTGACTACTATCGTATTTTGTGGTCATGGCAAACGACTGTTGGACGGTCAATTGTTTTGTGAAAGACTTAGCGGTCTTACGACTTCCCCTCTGGGAAGATGACCGACTAACAGCAGCAACAGCAGCAGTGGCAGTAGTAGGCGTACCGCTGCAGGATTCCTCGGATGAATCCCGTATTGGAGAGGACTCAGTCTGGCTGCTGACTTGGGCTGCAGGACTCAATCTGATGGAGATCGTGGAGGAAGTCAATGAGGAGGGTGTTGCTTGTGTGTATCCAACTGGACCACGGGATTTAGGTGTCCCTGTACCGATGACGGTCCTAGCCCCAGTTCCTGAACTAACCACTGAACTATGAAGGTTATTCAGGTGAAGTATAAGGGAGGATGTCCCTAGGTGGGCAAGATCCTTACCCCTGCTTATTTGAGCTTTACATAAGCTACATATGGCCATACATTGGTTGTCTGGATTTGGATAAAAATAACTCCAGACCGAAGAGGTGCATTTTTTGGTCTTCTGACCAGGCATGACGATGGGCTTTTTCATCCCATGGACATCAGCTGTTTCCCCCCCTGGTGCCTCATTTACAATAACCACATCACCATCCTCATCATCAAGTTCCTCCACAGCGCCAGCTACATCCTCAATAGCCTCCTCCCGAGCCACCTCTTCCCGTACAGTGATGGGAAGGTCAGGCTTGACAACCAACAACACCCTTGGACTCGCCTTGGGGATTTGTGATAATTTCTCTTTAGAAGGCAGAGTTGTTTGCTGTTTTGTTGCTGACAGCATAACTCTCTTCAATTTTTTGTAGGGGGGGAGGAGGAGGAGGGCTAAGATCCTTGGGTGAAGATGGACCACTAGTCATGAACACGGGCCAGGGCCTAAGCCGTTCCTTGCCACTACGTGTCGTAAATGGCATATTGCCAACTTTACGTTTCTCCTCAGATGATTTTAAGTTTCTCTTTTTGCTTTTTTTTGAGAACTTGGGCTTTTTGGATTTTACATGCCCTGTACTAGGAGATTGGGCATCGGGCTTGGAAGACGACGTTGATGGCATTTCATCGTCTATGTCATGACTAGTGGCAGCAGCTTCAGCATTAGGAGGAAGTGGGTCTTGATCTTTCCCTACTTTATCCTCCAAATTTTTGCTCTCCATTATATGTAGCACAAGATACTGCAGAATGTGTGAACTTGGTAATATTGCAGTACCAATGCGCTTATACTGTAGGATTGGTTTTGCAAATTTTGTTGTAATTTAATTTTTTAATTTTTTTTTTTTTATTAACTTTTTTTTAATTTTTTAAACACTTGGGAATATTGGGGAAATAACTATGCCCTTAGAAGCACAGAGCACGGGACACAGGACCACTGGACTGAACAGGACACAGCACACAGGACCCAGCAGCACCACTGAACTCAAAATTGACAGAGCACAGCACACAGCACCACTGGACTGATACTGCAGAATGTGTGAACTTTGTAATATTGCAGCAGTACCACTGGACTTTTACTGCTGAATGTGTGAACTTGGTAATATTGCAGTACCAATGGGCTTATACTGCAGGATTGGTTTGGCAAATTTTGTTGTAATTAAAAAAAAAATTAATTAGTTTTTTGTATTTTTTTTTTATTAACTTTTTTTTAAATTTTTTAAACAGTTGGGAATATTGGGGAAATAACTATGCCCTTAGAAGCACAGAGCACGGGACACAGGACCACTGGACTGAACAGGACACAGCACACAGGACCCAGCAGCACCACTGAACTCAAAATTGACAGAGCACAGCACACAGCACCACTGGACTGATACTGCAGAACACAGCACAGCACAGCACAGCACAGCACAGAACTAAACAGCACAGCACGAGATCTACCAGAACAGAGGACCACCTAACACACCCTCCCTCTACCCTGATCAATGCCCGAGTGAAGATGGCGGCGACTAGCGGGGAATTTATAGGATCCGAGTATCGCGAGATCCGACAGCGGGATTATGACTCAGAGCCTCGGTTTCAAGTTTTCATTTGGCGCCAATACCCGGATCTGTCTCGGATCCGACTCGGATCGGAAAGGTTCGGGTGGGCTCGGATTCACAAAATCCGAGTACGCTCATCTCTAGTACTATATAACAGTAAAATTCATAAGGTTTATGCCAGGGTAAATAAATATAAAGTGCATATATGTGGCGACTAAATTGTACTTAGGTAAGTATATTGGGGCATTTCATTTAGTGATAAGACCAAAGTGTTACTAAATTAATTAACTCCAGATATAGATAAAATACGTTTGTTTTCTACACACAACATAATGAATGGACTTCATGCATATTTAACAGATAAATGAATAGATACACTGATCTCTTAATACATATGAGTGCATAATTAAAACACAGATTGTGTATACATGTACATATCAATTAGATGTACATGAAGTATAAGATCCATTTATACCATAACAAATAAATATATAATAAAAACACATATCAACAATGAACATATCAAAAATGAACATGATATAACTAAGATGTGTAAAACGAAATAAAATAAATAAAATCTATTTAAAATAGTAACTACTCTCTGGAATCTAAAGAAAATGGGCTATTTCATAATTGTCATTTAAGCCTTGTGGTGTCAGGGTCCCTAGTTCAAAAATCCAGAACATCTCTCTTTTTGAAAGTTTTTTTATCTAGAGCTCCACCTCTTGGGCCTAGTGTAACATGTTCGATTGCTCTGAATTTGAGGTCACTTGGGTTGGAGTTATGTTTATGTAGGAAATGACGTGACACTGAGTGACTCTCTATTTTATTTTTGATATTTCTCACATGTTCTTGTATTCTTAATTTTAATGAACGTTTGGTTTTTCCCACGTATTTGAGGCCACAAGTGCACTCAAGCAGATAGATCACTGAGGTGGTAAGGCAATTCATGAAATACTTCGTCTGGTATTCTTTGCTGTTGTTGTGGTTACTGACGGTTCTTTTTTGTGGGTTAGCAAATCTACAGATATTGCAATGACTGCATTTATAGAATCCTTTTATGTCTGAAAGTGCATTAGTGACTGGTTTTTCATTAATAAGCATACTCGGGGCTAAAATGTCTTTTAAATTTTTGTTTTTCTTGAAAATGACAATTGAACAATCGAACATGTTACACTAGGCCCAAGAGGTGGAGTTCTAGATAAAAAAACTTTCAAAAAGAGAGATGTTCTGGATTTTTGAACTAGGGACCCTGATACCACAAGGCTTAAATGACAATTATGAAATAGCCCCTTTTCTTTAGATTCTGGAGCGTAGTTACTACTTTAACTAGATTTTATTTATTTTATTTCATTTTACACATCTTAGTTATATCATGTTCATTGTTGATATGTTTTTTTATTTTTATATTTATTTGTTATGGTATAAATGGATCTTACACTTCATGTGCATCTAATTGATATGTACTAACGAAGAGCGGGCTCGGATTATCGCAATCCGAGCCCACCCGAACAGTGCGGATCCGAGGGCGATCCGAGCACTTTTCGGGTATTTCCAGTGGTGAGAAACACTGAAAACGAGGCTCTGACTCCAAATCCCGCTGTCGGATCTCGCAATACTCGGATTCTATAAATTGCCCGCTTGCTGCCGCCATCTTCACTCGGGCATTGATCAGGGTAGCGTGAGGTTGGGTTTTGTTAGTGGTGCTGTGTCCTGTGCTCTGTCATGCTGAGTCCAGTGGTGCTTTGTCCTGTGCTCTGTCCTGCTGAGTCCAGTGGTGCTTTGTCCTGTGCTCTGTCCTGCTGAGCTTGTGATTTCACTGCTTTTTTGATTTCAAGTGCTGTTTTTGTTTAAAGTGTGGAGTTAGATCCAGTAAGGAGTTGAATCCAGGAAGGGGTTTAATCTGGTAAGTGGCTAGCAAAGGCTAGTACTCAAGTTCACTGTAGGCTATAAGAAGTTAGGTTAGCCATAATAAGATGAGTAGTAGCAGGCTTGATGATCTCACTCAATGCATATCTTGTCATATGTATGCACACTTGGAGCAAGTGTTCCAAGGTTTATACCTCTGTGAGAAATGTGAGCAATTGGTCTCTTTGGAAGCCCAGGTAACTGATCTAAAGCAGACCATTGCAACATTGAGAGACATTGCCAACCTGGAGCAGAGTTTACAGCTCACCGTTGATGCGCTAACTGAGCAGGGTGGAGCAGAGACAGAGGAGGATGCACAGGTAGGCAGCTGGGTAACAGTTACTAGGGGTAGCAGAGGTAGGAAGAGGCAGGCCAGTTCTGAGCTAAGCAATCCCAGCAGATTTGCCAGATTGGATGAAGATACTGTGGAAGGCAGTTCAGAATTGGTGGAGTTGGATGAGACTGCTTCCTCTAGCAACCAGGTGAATGGTCTCTCCAGCATAGAGGGGACCAAAGTTACTCAGGGACCCAGGCAGATTGTGGTGGTAGGGGATTCAATTATTAGGAAGGTAGATAGGGCAATCTGTTACCGGGACCGTGCATGCTGAACAGTGTGTTGTCTCCCGGGTGCTCGGGCTCGGCATATTGCGGATCGGGTGGACAGATTGTTGGGAGGGGCTGGGAATGACCCAGCGGTTTTGGTGCATGTTGGCACCAATGACCGAGTTAGAGGAAGAAGGGGTGTCCTAAAGAATGATTTCAGAGACATAGGTCGCAAACTTAAGGCAAGGACATCCAAGGTAGTATTTTCGGAAATACTACCTGTGCCACGCGCTAGTCCAGGGAGGCAGGGGGAGATTAGGGAGGTTAATGCGTGGCTAAAAGATTGGTGTAGGAAGGAGGGTTTTGGATTCTAAGAGCACTGGGCTGATTTCTCGGTCAGTTGCCATCTTTATTGTCATGATGGCTTGCACCTGAATGAGGAGAGGGCTGCAGTGCTAGGGGAGAGGATGGTTAGCAGGTTGGAGGAGATTTTAAACTAGGCTCCGGGGGGGAGGGGCAAGCAAGTATTTATGGGATAGACATTGAGAGTAGTAAGGAGGAATTTAACAAGAGTCAAGGGGGTGGAGAGGGGGGAAAGGGAAGCATAGCCGATAAGGAGTGGCCCTTTTTAAAGCAGAAAGAAATACCTAAGGGAGGCAATAGACTTAAGTGTATGCTTGCAAATGCAAGAAGCCTGACAGGTAAAATGGGGGAGTTAGAAATAGTAGCAATGAATGAGCAGTATGATATTATAGGTATTACGGAGACCTGGTGGGATGATACACATGACTGGGCAGTCAACTTGGAAGGCTATTCTCTCTTCAGGAGGGATAGGGTAAATAAAAGGGGAGGAGGAGTATGTCTTTATATTAAGCCAGAATTAAAACCAAGTATTCAGGAAGTTATATACGAGAATATTGGTGATAATATAGAGGCATTGTGGGTGGAAATATCCAGCGAAGGAAAAAGTTCAGAGAAGTTGCTGATAGGGATATGCTATAAACCGCCAGATATTAGTACGATTGAGGAAGCCCAACTTCTACAGCAAATTGAAAAGGCTACACAACTAGGTCAAATTTTAATTATGGGGGATTTTAATTATCCGGACATTGATTGGAGTACTGAGACCTGCGGTACAGCTAGGGGAAATAGGTTTCTGAGCACGCTAAAAGACCATTACATGTCCCAATTAGTAGAGGAACCAACTAGGAACCGGACTATACTGGACCTAGTAATAACAAACAATGTAGACGTAATATCAAATATTCAAGTAAAAGAGCACTTGGGAAACAGTGATCATAATATGGTCTCATTTGAAATTAGTTTCCAGAAACAACGGTATAAGGGATCAACTAGGACTTTAAACTTTAGAAAGGCAAATTTTAATATGCTAAAGGAGTCTATAAAGAGCATAGACTGGGACAAAGCCTTTGAAGGAAAAAATACGGAAGAAATGTGGGCTGTCTTTAAAATGTTGTTGGAAACATACACGTATAAGTTCATTCCTATGGGAAATAAATGTAAAAGAATTAAGTCTAAACCAATTTGGCTAAATAAAAAGGTAAGGGAAGAAATGCAAAGGAAGAAGCGTGCATTTAAATTGTTTAAGTCTGAAGGGTCAGAGGAGTCCTTCCGTAGGTACAAGGAATGTAATAAAACATGCAAAAAGGAAATTAGATTGGCTAAATTAGAAAATGAAAGGCACGTTGCAAAAGAAAGTAAGACAAACCCCAAAAAGTTTTTTAAGTATATAAATGGCAAAAGGATTAAAAAATATAATAAGGGACCCCTAAGAAGTGAGATGGGTGAATTGATAAATGATACTAAGGAAAAAGCAGAGGTATTAAACACGTTCTTTTCTTCAGTATTTACCAGAGAGGAACAAATGGCAGGAGTAATACATAAAAATGGAAATGAAACCATGCCATTAATTAATACTTGGTTGTCAGAGGAAGAAGTCCAAAGGTGACTGAAGAATATTAAGATAAATAAAGCTCCAGGTCCAGATGGCATACACCCAAGGGTCCTTATGGCGTTAAACTCGGAAATAGCTAGGCCGCTATTCTTAATTTTCAGAGATTCAATCTCATCAGGCTCAGTACCAAGGGATTGGCGAATAGCAGATGTGGTGCCGTTGTTTAAAAAGGGGACGAGATCACAACCAGAGAATTATAGACCAGTAAGCCTGACATCAATAGTGGGGAAACTACTGGAAGGTATTTTAAGGGACAGTATTCAGGATTACTTGGTACGCAATAAAATTATTAGTGGGAATCAACATGGATTTGTGAGGGATAGTTCATGTCAAACTAATCTAGTTAGTTTCTATGAGGAAGTTAGTGGGAACTTAGACCAGGGCAGGACAGTAGATGTGGTCTACTTAGATTTTGCAAAGGCCTTTGATACAGTGCCACACAAGAGGTTGGTTTACAAAATAAGGGAACTGGGTCTAGGAATCAAAATTTGCACTTGGATCGAAAACTGGTTAGAGAATAGGGAACAGAGAGTTGTGATAAATGGAACATTTTCTAATTGGTGAAAAGTCTTAAGTGGAGTACCTCAAGGTTCCGTGCTGGGACCACTCCGTTTTAATATATTTATTAATGACCTTGGTGATGGTTTAGAGCGTAAAGTTTCTATTTTTGCAGATGACACTAAACTCTGTAAGGTAATAAAATCAGAGCAAGATGTAGCTTCTCTACAGAGGGACTTAAATAAACTGGAGGATTGGGCGGCCAAATGGAATATGAGGTTTAACACAGATAAATGTAAGGTTATGCATTCAGGGATCAAAAACAAGAACACAATCTATAAATTAAATGGAATTAATTTGGGAGAATCTATAATGGAAAAGGATTTGGGAGTGCTCGTAGACAGTAGACTTAGCAATAGTGCTCAATGTCAAGCAGCAGCTGCAAGGGCAAACAAAGTATTGGCATGCATAAAAAGGGGCATAGATGCAAGGGAAGACAGTGTAATTTTGCCACTGTATAAATCATTGGTAAGACCTCATCTTGAATATGCAGTACAGTTCTGGGCACCACTCTATAAAAAAGATAATTTGGAACTAGAAAGGGTTCAGAGAAGGGCGACAAAAATGATAAAGGGTATGGAGTCATTAAGTTATGAGGAAAGGTTAGCCCGTTTAGGCATGTTTACTTTAGAAAAGAGGCGTCTTAGGAGAGATATGATTACTATGTACAAATACATTAGGGGTCAATACAGAGAGCTTTCATGGGAACTTTTTACCCCAAGGACCATACACAGGACACGTGGTCATCCCCTAAGGTTAGAGGAGAGGAAATTTCACAACCAGCAAAGGAAGGGGTTTTTTACAGTAAGGGCAGTCAAGATATGGAATTCATTGCCAGGGAAGGTTGTAATGGCAGATTCAATAGATATGTTTAAGAAAGGGTTAGACAACTTTTTAGCGGAAAGGTGTATCCAGGGATACGACCGTTAACTTAAAATGAAGGATAGTAGTGTGTGAGGATACCACCCATAGCTGGGATGGAAGTTACCCTCTGTGGGATTCAACTCACTCGGGTAGAACAGGATATATCCAAAATAAGACTTTATTACAACAGCACAACACCACAAGACGTTCACAATTTACAGGGTAAATGGTAGCATGTATCCTCCAGCAATATTACCACTACCGTTTAGCAAAACAGTTATGGTGTCTCCTAGCCTGGATTACTAGCTCACACCAACCCTGTCCTGGTAGGGTTCCCTCCAGCGGCACCACAATGCCTGGCCCAGAGTCCTTTTCACTGATGTCTTCTACACCAGCATCCTCCAAACTAGAATCGCTCTCCTGACATTCTCCTCGCCCTATCTTATTTTCTCTATCCACAGGAAGTAGGGTCAAATGTCTCAAACCTCCCCTTTACAGAAGGGGTCTCCCAGTCAACAATTTAGCTACTAGACATACTGTCCCTGTTACCTTGATTAGACAATAGAATGGCTTGACTCAATTAGCTGTTTTGGCTGGATACACTACACATGGGGTTACAATAGTACATCAAAGAATGACACTGCACGCTTACATGGAACAATAAGACTTTTGACATATTTTATCAGCAGTGTTACACAATATAAGTCTGTGATACCTTTTGATACAATTACATTTATATTGATACATTTCCCCATGCTATTTCAACCAATATATTACCGTGGAGGCACATTGCATGTCATTAGAAGTTCTAACCTCTTTACCTATCAGGTTACCTGTTGACCTAGCTAATTAACATGGGCTGCCAACTAGTTAACTCAGACATTGTTCTGATTACAAACCACATCTCAGCTGCACCCCATACAATAGACATTTGAGACAAATGGTAATTACATTAGCTAGCACAAGCAAAATGACTGCTGTTGTTCTGATATTTTCACACAGTATGGCAATATTGTTTATATTTATACTACATACAATATCACAGGTAATAGTATGGGCAAAATGTATCTAATAACATGAAATAATAATACACATAATACACCAATGCTCTGGTGTATATACTTAGACTGGGCCAAGGATTAAAAAGTACCTTAAACCATGAGAAACGGGTGATGAATACAAAGTTCTCAATCCAGTAGCAACCCGTTTTCTCACATAGTGGATATAGGGTAAAAATAGGACTGCAATATTGAGTCTGGGGGAATTTTCAGAATTGAAACAGAGTGGCGGTTGCTTACTCTGGATTAATTTCAAATATAAGTGCAGGATCGCAGGAGATCCAAAATAGGTTGAACTTGATAGACTGGTGTCTTTTTTCAACCTCATCAACTATGTTACTATGTATGAGTCCAGTGGTGTTTTGTCCAGTGCTCTGTCCTGCTGAGTCCAGTGGTGCTGTGTCCTGTGCTCTGTCCTGCTGAGTCCAGTGGTGCTGTGTCCTGTGCTGTGTCCTGCTAAGTCCATTGGTATAAAAAAATTATAAAAAAATTATAAAAAAGTATAAAAAAATTAGTACTGCAATATCTAATTACGTTCACTGTTCCTGCAGTAAAAAGGAATTTCTACTGCAATATCTAACTACGTTCACTGTTCCTGCAGTATAAAAAAATGCTACTGCGATATATAACTACGTTCACTGTTCCTGCAGTAAAAAGGAATTTCTACTGCAATAGTTCCTGCAGTATAAAAAAATGCTACTGCAATATATAACTACGTTCACTGTTCCTGCAGTAAAAAGGAATTTCTACTGCAATATCTAACTACGTTCACTGTTCCTGCAGTATAAAAAAATACTACTGCAATATCTAACTACGTTCACTGTTCCTGCAGTATAAAAAAATGCTACTGCAATATATAACTATGTTCACTGTTCCTGCAGTAAAAAGGAATTTCTACTGCAATATCTAACTACGTTCACTGTTCCTGCAGTATAAAAAAAATACTACTGCAATATATAACTACGTTTACTGTTCCTGCAGTATAAAAAAATTAGTACTGCAATATCTAACTACGTTCACTGTTCCTGCAGTATAAAAAAATGCTACTGCAATATATAACTACGTTCACTGTTCCTGCAGTAAAAAGGAATTTCTACTGCAATATCTAACTACGTTCACTGTTCCTGCAGTAAAAAGGAATTTCTACTGCAATATCTAACTACGTTCACTGTTCCTGCAGTATAAATAAAAACTACTGCAATATCTAACTACGTTCACTGTTCCTGAAGTAAAAAGGAATTTGTACTGCAATATCTAACTACGTTCACTGTTCCTGCAGTATAAATAAAAACTACTGCAATATCTAACTACGTTCACTGTTCCTGCAGTAAAAAGGAATTTCTACTGCAATTTCTAACTACGTTCACTGTTCCTGCAGTAAAAAGGAATTTCTACTGCAATATCTAACTACGTTCACTGTTCCTGCAGTATAAAAAAAATACTACTGCAATATATAACTACGTTCACTGTTCCTGCAGTAAAAAGAAATTTCTACTGCAATATCTAACTACGTTCACTGTTCCTGCAGTAAAAAGGAATTTCTACTGCAATATTTAACTACGTTCACTGTCCCTGCAGTATAAAAAAAATACTACTGCAATATATAACTACGTTCACTGTTCCTGCAGTATAAAAAAATTAGTACTGCATTATCTAACTACGTTCACTGTTCCTGCAGTAAAAAGGAATTTCTAATGCAATATCTAACTACGTTCACTGTTCCTGCATTAAAAAGGAATTTCTACTGCAATATATAACTACGTTCACTGTTCCTGCAGTATAAAAAAATACTACTGCAATATATAACTACGTTCACTGTTCCTGCAGTAAAA